>NW_022436947.1:7881941-8041238 GCF_009761245.1 Sapajus apella
CAGAGTTTCGCTCTTGTTACCCAGGCTGGAGTGCAATGGCGCGATCTTGGCTCACCGCAACCTCCGCCTCCTGGGTTCAGGCAATTCTCCTGCCTCAGCCTCCTGAGTAGCTGGGATTACAGGCACGTGCCACCATGCCCAGCTCATTTTTTGTATTTTTAGTAGAGACGGGGTTTCACCATGTTGACCAGGATGGTCTCGATCTCTTGACCTCATGATCCACCCGCCTCGGCCTCCCAAAGTGCTGGGATTACAGGCGTGAGCCACCACACCCGGCCCTCATGGCTAAGTTTTTTAAGAAATATACTTCATTGTCATGTTATAATGCTGTTTGGTAAAAGAGAACATGAAAAATTTAGGCTAAATACTACCGCAGGAATTATTCAAATTTAAGGTTTTTATACGTGAGAATAGATTACTTTAATTAATGCATTGCAAGTTCTGTTTTAGAAAAGAGGGAAGCTTGGTAGTTTGAATTTAATGGTGTGAAAGATTCTTTGTGTTCTAATGCATAAGTTGCAATGACAAGTGGCATCTTCCACTTGAGACCAGGTGTTAAGACTGCTGTGTGAGATGTTCCTAAATATTACCAGGGCTGCAGTAACATCTCTGTCTGCAAAATGTATGCCGAGCACAGCCTGGGATGCAGAGTACATACTAAATAGGAAGCATAAATGTGCAGAACGGCTGTATAATTGTTGAACTCGTGCCTCATATATTCAGAGTTAATTTTGGCAACCGATTTTAGTTACGGGAAGGGGGAATATGAGGAGGGGGTGACTTCTCCTGTCCTTCAACTTCCCAGAAATGTATTAGAAATGACAGCCTATGATTGCTGCAGACAGTATCTAATTAACTGTCATTATAAAACACATGTCAGTGCCTGGGGCCTATGAGGGATCTGATGTCTAATTTCTTTCCAGAATAATAAAAGTCTCCTTTGAAACAAGCTGGTGAATGAATTTTGTTGTCTTATTAATCAGCCGATTTCAATCTGACCCCCGGTTTCCCTCCCATATCTCATTCTTTCCTACTGCATACTCTCCCCTAAATACTTTGGAACTCACATTTTAGACAAGCGATGGATTTAAAACAACTTCTTGTCATCTTCTGCTGAGGCAATCTCAAAAAAGAGCAACTGCAGAAATATGATATGGAAATGGAAGCTGTTTGTAAAAACTATTAACTCAATAATGAAACAATTATTCCTAAACAACCATGAAAATTACTTACAAGCCTTATTTTCTCTCATTTTGCCAAACCATGGATTGCAATTCTATTTTCATTCTTATTAATTAGAACAAAGAATTTAATCCTTTTCTCCTTCTATTATGCAAAAACAAGCATGGTTATTAGGGAGCTATCTAGTTTCCAATTAATTGTATTTAGGAATGAGTTACAGAGACTGAATCATTACTGATGTCCTCTAACTAGGGGGTTAAGATGAAACGGGGCCTGAATCAACATAGAAAGTAAGTAATTTCCTTCAGTTCATTTTTTCATTAGCAAGATGACTCATCAGCTTCTCCAAATGGATCCATGACATACTGCAACAAAGCAAGGCACATCAGCAAATGAGGCTGAATGAAATCAGAAAAAAGGTTGTCAGTTGATAGAAAAAGAATGCATTCTCCCGTGACATGGGAGGCCTTCCATAATCTGGTGCCAACTTGCCTTTCTAGTCCTGTATCCCATGTATGCCCTCTCCAGATTCTCTATAAATCTATGTCTTTAGCTGTGACTTCAGTTCTGTCTAGATTGCCAAAACATCTTTAGTAAACTCCAGTTTCACTGCCTGCAGACTCTCTTCTGTGAATCCTTAACTCAATCAGCGGAAGTAAATCATTCCTTTCTCTGGGCTACAACATGTCCATTTATATGTGGCCACAAACCCCTCTGCTAAACCCCTAGGACCAAATATATTTCAGAATTCAAAAAGTTCAGATTTAGAAAGGTTTTCAGAGTATTTACTACATACTATGCAACAATGCCAGGACAGCTTGGGGTAGCACCTCATAATCAAACACATGTATGAAAAGTTATATTAAGAGGTACAAACAAAGGCTCTATATAACGTGGCCTCATATGAATTAAGGCATTAGTGTTAAATGAGTTTACACATTTTTGAAATTTCATTTCTTATTTTGGGATTTAGAATTGTGGATAATGGATTATGTACAATTGGTAAGTTTCCCCAACTAGATGTGACCGCCTCAGGTCAGGATGTATACATAGATGTATATGTATAGTTCACCCCTGATGCGTAATACAATGCCTGGATTACTATTAGCTAAAGTTCACTTGCTGAATACAAATCTTATTAAGTCTGCATTGGCTAAAGCTTGCTTTCAATGTTTACAAACGAAACTACCAATAAGCTAATAAGTGCTATCATAAGACATCAAATTATGGTTTACAGCAGTGACTGTCATGTCTTTTTTAAAGATCACAGAAAGATTAAAAGGAAGAAGTATAGCCTAGCATTTAAGAGCATGGGCTCTGGAACCAGACAGGCCGGGGTATGGATCCAGCACTGTTGGCTGTAGGATAACGAGCAAGTTGCTGAATTTCTTGTGCCTTAGCTTCCTTACAATAAACTGAATATCACTCTAGCATCTACCTGAGAGAACTATTGTAAAGATAAATTGGATAATACACGACAGATGCTTAGCATGAGTTAAGTGATAAAACATAATAGTTAACTAATATTATAAAATGATTATAAGAACATTTATGACATTACTGAAATAGCTACATGAGAGATTAAAGTGACATTCCACACAGATAGCTACACATGTTGATTCTGGCAAGTTTATTGAAGCAATGATCTACTCTTTCCTAACATGTAATTTGATTACTTTCATGATGTTTCAGCTTGGCACAGGTGGACATTTAAAAACAGCAGATGAGGGAAAACGGAAAGACTTGCTGTAAGTACACAGATAATAATTCCGGTTCAGGAAAAAGGGTGGGAAACAGAATTGAAGTGTGAGGCTCCCTGTGGTGATTGCTAATAGTCTTCAAACCTGGAAGTTAATTCTCAACAAAATTTGGCTCCTTTGGATATTAAACATTCATGATAAAGGGAATAAGGAAAAAGTTCAAAACTGTTTTAGATTTGCTTTGTTATCTAAGATTGACACACACATTTAGAGCTTTTTCCCCTCACTAGAAAATAACCAAGTTTCTCTCAAGTCAGTCTTTTTTTTTTTTTTATTCTTAAATAAATGTTAACTATTCCCCTCAGTTGTTAATAAAAAGAATAATAAGAAGAAATCATTTGTCCTTCTGTGTGCTACATGGCTCAAGGCACAGTGTGTGTGGACAGACCTAAGAATTGGAATAAAAACCAAACACAACTCCAGGACAGACAGATTTGATGGATCAAAAACATGTGTGTTCAAAGTCTCTGAGAAAAATGGTGCATTGATTGGAAATGAAACTTTGCATTCTAGTAGCCCAACAACTGGGTAGGTGGTTGGCAAATTCAGCTGCTATGAAACACCAATATTTGCAGCACTTAAAAAGAAACCAACCTATTTATTTTTATTTTTCATTTTTCTTTAAGTTTGGGGATTCAAGTACAGAACGTGTAGGTTTGTTACAGAGGTATACATGTGCCATAGTGGAAACCAACCTATTTTTAAAAGACTATGCACCAGGCTTGAGTAGCCGCTTTACCTGCATTCGCCTATGCAATTCTAACAATGTTTTGTAGTAAACACTACATGCAGATGTGGAAAGTCATGCTCAGAGAAGTCAAATAACTGGCCCAAGTATCAGACATCGAAGTGTATGTGATTTGCACTTTAACAGAAAGCACATAGGACATCCTTCCCAGTGGCTTCATCTGCCTAATTTCTCATTCATTCTCAAAGACTCAGTTTAAGTGTAGTGGCCTCTGATATGACATCCTCTTTTCTATAACCTGTTCTTTAGATTTCTTCCATTGCACTTACCACAATATTTAGTAATTATCTACTTCCTCATCTGGCTCCTTCACTGGACCATGGGCTCTCTGAGAAGAGGGGCCATGTCTCTTTCCTCTTGCACATAATACAGTGCCTGATACATGGTAGTCAATCTGAAAGAGTGTTGAAACTGAACTGCACATCTCTCCTAAATTCAGCAACAAATTTTAGGTGTGGCTAATAAGTAACACGTTACTAAGAACCAGGTACAAATTTCATGTGATAACTGGGAATCCTCAAAAAATGCTGCAGCATTTTCATTTTGCCAGTTAAGGCTCGTTATCTAACCTTGATGACAGTCTGAACTTGAAGATTTTTGACTATTTTTAGGTTCCCAGAGAACCCAGTTGCTATTGTAGACACAGCGTATTTATCCACAGTATTTTATATACGCTAGGGCCTCTCTCCCCTAGACAGCTGCCTAATTGCCCATTCTCAATTGACACTGGGGAAGGGTTGGCGTGGGGAGACAATTAAAACTTCGAGATGGACAATAACATTCTTTCGGAATTGCATTTTTTCTTAATTAAAAACTCTATTTCCCTCATATTGAACAGAAATATTTATTTCAAATCATCGAACAACTGGTCCCTTCTCTTTCCTTCTACCTCATTTCCAGCTTCTTAGTTCATTCTTTCCCATTGAAGAGGATCAATTCGATGAGCAATATGTTTGTTGTTTCCTACCCAGGGCTTCTAGGTCTTCTGTCTTAGTCCTTGATAGTCTTGCAGAGGTTTTTGTTGACATGGGGATTCATTTCCACTCCTGGCAATCAAGGCTTAAGCTGTTCAAATCATCAATCAGAGAAAGCCTTCGGAGATGAGTTCAAGGGTAAGGACAACTCTCTATCCCCTAGGTACTTATACATTCCATTTATGCCATGTATACTGTCTTAAAACTACTTTCTTTTTAAAAAATTATCATTATACTTTAAGTTCTGAGATACATGTGCAGAGTGTGCAGGTTTATTACACAGGTATGCATGTGCTATGGTGGTTTGCTGCACCCATCAACCCATCATCTACATTAGGTATTTCTCCTAATGCTATCGCTCCACTAGGCCCCCAACCCCTGACAAATCCCAGTGTGTGATGTTCTCCTTCCTGTGTCCAAATGAAAACTACTCTCTTTATCTGAATCTAGAATTGCTGAATCTCAGAGTTCAAAGAGGTTGTCTACCAGACAAGGAACTCCTTTAGGAGCACTATGTCTTAATTTGTCTTTGTGTTTAGTCCCAGCACAGTGCCCTTCATGAAGCAGGCACTCATTCATGTGAGTGAATTCAAAATAATGGCTCAGTAGCTTTAAATTATATACATCAGAACTGTCTGATTTTACAGGGTCTGACTTAGAACACAAAAGGACCTTGTATTTCATGGACAGCAGTTACCCCTTTCTCTGTTTCATATAAGTTTCATATGACTTCATGTAAGATTGCAGCTGAAAAGACTTTTCACTGGTAAGAAAGCTTGAAAAGCACTGACATTAGTAGCTTCTGTCTCATTTATTTGAATATTTTGTCTCTTGAAATAGAGTGGGAGAATATAATAAAAGGAACTCAGCTGTGTGTACACGGTACGTTGGTATGTATAAAATATCACATATATAAGGGGTGTGTGTATGTGTGTGTGTGTGTGTGTGTGTGTGTGTGTGTGTATGTGTAAAAGGCTACTGTTTAATTGGAGCCTACTATTAACTAGATGCTTTACATATGTTACATCATTTCACCTTCTCTCCAGTCCTAGATGTCTGTCATCACTGAGTGCCCCATTTTATAAATAAGGACTCTGAGGCTCAGAAAATTAGCAACTTACCTGAAGAGGCATGTTTTAAAGTCATTTCTGTCTGGAGCCAAAGATCAAGTTCTTGTGATAGAAAATAAAGTTTCTGATGTAAATTAGGGAGAGTGACTAGTTAGAAGAAAATTGCAAATTTTTTAGACTGGCATTTCAGAGAGAGGAGGCAGTTTTAAACTGAAGGGGAAAACCCACATAAGAGTCAAACCCTCTGAACAGACGCAGTATGCATGCAAAAAAAGGGAACAGCTATGGAAATAAGAGTTCCCCACTTATCACTAGGATAAGTAGGGGAAGCTAAAAAAAAAAAAAATCTTGTACCTGACAAACGGTGGGAGAAAAAAGACATCTGTAGAGGGAGAAGAATTTTGAAACAGAAAAGAGGAAGTGAATGAAATGGAAAAGACTCAACTCCATTGGGAATCTCATTTTAACTCTAATAGATTTGCAACCCTGAAAAAGCCTACACATACACTAAGTATCTGGGTGAGTGACCCAGATACTTAGTGTATGTGTATACACAGATACTCTAGTGTATAACCACGTGACCTGGGCATCCTGACTTTAAACAAATGCTTGAGAGAATATATTAGACCCACTTCTAATTGGGTCTTTGAGAATCATTGTCAAGTATAATTCCCTCCCTCTCTCTTCTACAGCAGGTAATAGGGAAGTTTGGAAGAGCAGGCTAGGTTTTCCTTAAAGAATGAAAATGTTTCCTTTAGCAGATGAACCATGTGCAGCATCAGCTGATGGTTTGGCCATGTTAACCATTTTACTCTAAAACTTTAAGATCCCTAATTACAATCTGATATTAAAACAACTCTGTTAAATTTTAGCCAGTCCAAATTCCATTGAGTTAGATAAAGATTTTTCAACTACCATTCTAATGAAATGTCACTACTATTATTTTAGGAAGCATAGTAAATTGAAGTTTAATTTAAACAGAAAACGAGTTGCTTTCCTTTAAAGAATTACACTGTTGCCAGTGTTAGGCAAATAATAATTAACACAAGTACATACAGTTATAATTAGCAGGGAATTTAATTAAACAAATATGCCAACATAACCAGATGCATGACAAAGTAATTGTAATATGTCTTGCCAATGTATTCTTTCCCACTTCATAGTTCTTACATAGTAATTATAAAGCTATCTCTTTTTTCATAAGCACAGAAACTCTAAATATAAGCCTCCTAAAAGCCGTATTCAAGTAAAAGAAAACAAATAACAGAAATCTTATCAAAGGAGGGGCATTGGATAATGCAATCGATTGCTGCATTAAGGACCTGGTAAAATGCAGTTGATTTTGATTCTTTGCCTCCATCTGTACTTTACCAGATATAATCCTCACTTCCATTTTATGGAGCTGCATCTCTAAGCTAGGAGAGACAAAGTCATATTTTTAAAAGACTGATTTTACATAATCTCCTAGTAGTAAGTACTCTGTCCTTTGAAAGGAAAGCAAGTCCCTAGAAGTCATATACTACTTTGAGTACCAAAAGAATTACAGAGTACAGGAATAAATTACCAAAGAGAGAGGAATATGATTCACAGGTGAAGTTTAAAATACGTATTCTTATTTAACACCGAGGAAAGAAAAATGATGGGTCAGTCTGCTAGTTTCCTTATAGGAAAGATTATAATATGAAGGAAGGAGATTAATGCAGAAAAGAGGAAAACTTAATTAGGTAATTTCTAAAATGCGCCCAAGTATACATTTTAACATCAAAATGCTATGCTATACAAAGATCTTAAAATACCACACTCCCTTTTTATTTTTATCCTAAACATACAAAAACTATAATACTTTTAGTGATTGAGAAGTAAACCATTTGCCCATGTTAGCAGGGCACATCTGGAAACTCACATACAGCTTTTAATTCCCAAGCCTATCCTCCTTATATGTATTCTATTGGCCTTTGGTTTCTGAAATCAGAACAAGCCATTTCAAAATATGATCTACTCTGCATTCAAAAAGAATCAGCTATTCAGCTTCTGAAATTTCATGTCATACAGGTTATTCTAAACCAGTGATCAATTCAATGAAAAGGCAGGTAGGTGGGCTATAGCCATGTGTTAGGGATCACTTTCACTTAAATGTTAAATCCTGAAATCAAGGAGAAAAAAACAGCAATCCTGATTGAATGCAATACTCAGTTCAATCAAAGTGTAAATCCTCCGTAAGCAATGAGGGAGTGCTTACTTTATAGAAAAGAAAACTTATTTTCATAAACAATGTAACATAAAGATAGCAGCAAGAGCCTACCTCTATGGAGGACTAGAGGTCCCATCTACCCCTATGTAGGACTTCACAGGTTGTAGACATTTTCTCACATTTTAACTTAGTTGATGGTCACAACTGTGGTTACCTAGCAATTCATATTTGTATTTAATGATGTGATAATTGAGATTGTGGAGGTTAAATAACTTGTTCAGGAGCACCTAATAAGTGGCACAACTGGGGCTCAAAATCAGTCTTTGTATTTTTAATTTATTATTTCCCACCATCTTCCAAATGTCAAAGAGAACAAAGATCTGTATATATGGATAGCAGACATCATCATTCTCCAGATGAGCAAAAGCCTGATCAGTATTAAGCACCTCCCAGGTGGGT
This sequence comes from Sapajus apella, assembly GCF_009761245.1. Classification (NCBI taxonomy): domain Eukaryota; kingdom Metazoa; phylum Chordata; class Mammalia; order Primates; family Cebidae; genus Sapajus; species Sapajus apella. The sequence continues at coordinate 7,890,326 of NW_022436947.1, forward strand.
TAGCTGATGGCAAAACAAGTTATCTAGAAAAGTTACCCAATATACTTGAAACTACAAATTTTCTCCACATTTCAATGTTACCTAAAAAGAAAATTAAATGGCAATTGTGCATATATGAGATATAAAGTTTGTTTCCTAATCCTCTCACAGGAAATTAATTAACTTTTCCAGGATTAGAAAGTTTTTGAACTGAATGCCTCAAACCAAACAATTTCCAGTGGCAACTTTGCCTCAGTAAAACACCATACTCCTGGGCTAAGTCCTGGCAGCCCACAGCATGCTGGGGCTCTCCTAGGAATGGGCAATGATGGATTCATCCCTAATACAGAGATGCCATCATAAAATATTCATGAAGCTTCTTGTCCTGGAAGAGAAAGAGGTCTTCATATTTTGACGGTTTGGATGAACCGTTAGAGCATAAGTTTTTTAGTTGTGGGACTATCAGAAAGATTATTAGATTGTGAAATTTTAGGGCAGTTCTTGAAAAAGCTTGCCAATCCTAGTGACAACGCAATCTTGACTTTGAAATGATGGGAATGTGGGATGCAGGATGCACAGTAGAAAAAGTGGGGTGGAAAAATAAAATAAATTAACACTGAAGCTGAATCAGCTGTGTGCCTGGAGCGTTGCAAATTCCTCAGCTCATCTTCACAACTAACCTACAAGGGAGTGAGTACTGTCACCATTGACAGAGACAAGGGGAAAATCACAAGTTAAGGAATTCTACTGAGGCCAAAGAGAAAACTTTCCAGGCTTTTTTTGTGGTTTACTTTTGTAAAAATTTTCTGGTTATTTTGTAGCAATTTCATATGGCTACAAAAAGCAAAACAAGACTAAGAAACTTTCACATGCTTTTAATAGGTCTCCTAGTTAGTAAATCCTGGGACTGTTAGAGTCACTAAAAACAGAAGCGTCCAGTAAGATCTGCCACATTACTTCCAGAGAACTTGATTTTCTCTATAGTCCTTTCCCCAAGTTTCCCTAGTCAATTAAAAAAAAAAAAAAAACAGGAGACAATCCAAGATGGCTGAATAGGAACAGCTCTGGAGTGCAGCTCCCAGCAAGAACACAGAGGGTGAGTGATTCACCACATTTCCAAATGATTTTTGCTGCCCACAGAGCAGGAGATTCCCAGGCAAAAAAGTGCCACGAGTCTCTAGCATGGCTGTTTCAGCCTAGCAGGTCTCCACACAAAAACTCACACAAACCTGGGCAGCCATTTCAACTGGTGCCTGGAATGCCTGGGACAGAGTCGCCCGTTCAACTGGAAGAAAGGGGGCTGAAACAGGGAGCCAGGTGATCTGGCTCAGCAGGTCCCACCTCCACAAAGACCAGCAATCTGAAATGCTCTGGATTGAGAATTTCACAGCAAGCACAGCTGGACCTGGGATGGTCCAGCTCTGTGGGGGGAAGGGTGTCCGCCATTACCAAGGCAGTCCACTACTACCGAGGCAGTCCGCCATTACTGAGGCAGTCCGCCATTACTGAGGCAGTCCGCCATTACCGAGGCAATTCTAACTATACCTCTATAAACAAAACCACAGGGAAGTTCACACAGCAGCTGGGCAAAGCCCATGGCAGCTCAGCAATGCCTCTGTTGGCAGAGGCTAGACTACTTCCTGACTGGGCAGGGCAGCTCTGAAAAAAGGCAGTAGCACATCAGGAACTTATAAAGCCCCACCTTCCCAGGACAAAGCACCTGGGGAAAAAAGGCTGTTATGAATTCCGCTGCAGCAAGGGGATATCACTGTCTATTCCAGAGAATACAAACTACCATCAGAGATTACTACAAACAACTCTATACACATAAACCAGTAAACATGGAAGAAGTGGATAAATTCTGGGACACTCACACCCTCCCAAGCCTAAACCAGGAAGAAGTCAAAACCCTGAATAGACCAATAACAACGGCTGAAGTTGAGGTTAATTAATAGCCTACCAACCAAAAAAAGCCCAGGTCCAGGTGGGTTCACAGCTGAATTCTACCAGACATACAAAGAGGAGCTGGTACCAATCCTTCTGAAACTATTCCAATCTTCCAAAAGAGGGTATCTTTACCAAATCATTTTATGAGACGAACATCATGCTGATACCAAAACCCGGCAGAGACTCATCAAGGAAAGAAAACTTCAGGCCAATATCCATGATGAACATAGATGCAAAAATCTTCAATAAAATACTGGCAAACTGACTGCAACAGCACATCAAAAAGCTTATCCATCATGGTCAAGTAGGCTTCATCCAAGGGATGCAAGGCTGGTTCAACATATGCAAGTCTATAAACGTAATTCACCAAATAAACAGAACCAAAGACAAAAACCACATGATTATCTCCATAGATGCAGAGAAGGCCTTGGATAAAATTCAATAGCCCTTTATGCTAAAAACCCTCAATAAACTAGGCATTGATGGAACGCATCTCAAAATAATAAAAGCTATTTATGACAAACCAACAGCCAATATCATACTGAATGGGCAAAAACTGGAAGCATTCCCTTTGAAATCTGGCACTAGACAAGGATGCCCTCTCTCACAACTCCTATTCAATATAGTATTGGAAGTTCTAGACAGAGCAATCAGGCAAGAAAAACAAATAAAGTGTATTCAACTAGGAAAGGAGGAAGTCAAATTGTCTCTATTTGAAGACAACATGATTGTATATTTAGAAGACCCCATCGTCTCAGCCCAAAATCTTCTCAAACTGATAAGCAACTTCAGCAAAGTCTCAGGATACAAAATCAATGTGCAGAAATCACAAGCATTCCTATACACCAATAGCAGACTTAAAGAGAGCCAAATCAAGAACTGCCATTCACAATTGCTACAAAGAGAATAAAATACCTAGGAATACAACTAACAAAGGATGTATAGGACCTCTTCAAGGAGAACTACAAACCACTGCTCAATGAAATAAGAGAGGACACAAACAGATGGAAAAACATGCTCACTTCCTAACCATGAGCAGTGGTACCAGCTCATGGTTAGGAAGAATCAATATTGTGAAAATGGCCAAACTGCCCAAAGTAATTTATAGATTCAATGCTATCCCCATCAAGCTACCTATGACCCTCTTCACAGAACTGGAAAAAAATCACCTTAAACTTTGTATGGAACCAAAAGAGAGCCCGCATAGCCAAGTCAATTCTAAGCAAAAAGAACAAAGCTGGAGGCATCATGCTACCTGACTTCAAACTATACTAAAAGGCTACAGTAATCAAAACAGCATGGTACTGGTACCAAAACAGAGATATAGACCAATGGAACAGAAGGGAGGCCTTGGAGGCAATGCCACACATCTACAACCATCTGATCTTTGACAAACCTGACAAAAACAAGCAATGGGAAAAGGATTCCCTATTTAATAAACGGTGTTGGGATAACTAGTAGCCATGTGCAGAAAGCAAAAACTGGACCCCTTCTTGTCACCTTACACTAAAATTAACTCCAGATAGATTAAAGACTTAAACATAAGACCTAACACCTAAAAATCCTAGAAGAAAACCTAGGCAAAACCATTTAGGACATAGGCATAGGCAAGGACTTCATGACTAAAACACCAAACACCAAAAGCATTGGCAACAAAAGTCAAAATAGACAAATGGGATTTAATTAAATTCCAGAGCTGCTATACAGCAAAAGAAACAATCATTAGAGTGAACCGGAAACCAGCAGAATGGGAAAACACTTTTGCAATCTGCCCATCTGACAAAGGGCTAATATCCAGAATCTACAAAGAACTAAAACAGATTTACAAAAAAAAAAAAAAACAAACAAACCCATTCAAAAGTGTGTGAACGACATGAACAGACACTTTTCAAAAGAAGACATACAGGAGGCCAACAAACATATGAAAAAAATGGTCATCATCACTGGTCATTAGAGAAATGCAAATCAAAACCACATTGAGATACCATCTCATGCCAGTTAGAATGGCCATCATTAAAAAATCTGGAGACAACAGATGCTGGAGAGGATGTGCAGAAATAGGAACAATTTTACACTGTTGTTGGGAGTGCAAATTTGTTCAACCACTGTGGAAGACAGTATGGTGATTCCTCAAGGACCTAGAAATAGAAATTCCATTTGACCCAGCAATCCCATTACTGGGTATATACCCAAAGGATTATAAATCTTTCTATTATAAAGATACCTGCACATGTATGTTCACTGCAGCACTGTTTATAATAGCAAAGACCTGGAACCAACCCAAATGCCCATCGATGATAGACTGGACAAGGAAAATGTGGCACATATACACCATGGAATACTAGGCAGCCATAAGAAATGATGAGTTAGTGTCCTTTGTAGGGACATGGATGAATCTGGAAACCATCAGTCTCAGCAAATTTACACAAGAACAGAAAATCAAACACTGCATTTTCTCACTCATAGATGAGTGCTGAATAATGAGAACACATGGACACAGGGAGGGGAGCATCACACACTGGGGTCTGTTGTGGGGGACTAGCGGAGGGAAAGCAGTTGGTAGGGAGTTGGGGAGGGATAACATGGAGAGAATTGCCAGATATAGGTGACGGGGATGGAGGCAGCAAACGACATTGCCATGTAAGTACCTATGCAACAATGCTGCATGTTCTGCACGTGTACCCCAGAGCCTAAAGTGCAATAAAATATAAACAACAACAACAAAAACACAACTATAATTTCCCCTCTTGAAAGTGTTTGCTGTTGTAATCTTTTTTGGGGGGAAGGCGCTAAGTATTCAAATAACTTTTCTTTTTTGAAAAAGATTAAAGATGCAGGCAATCCTATATGACAGTAACAATAGCTGCTAGCATTTACTAAATGCTATTCCAAAACGTGTGTATTAACTTGTTTACTTCTCCCAACAACCTCATGAAGTTATTTTACAGCTGTGCAAACTGGGGGAGCAAGGGGTTAATCTGGTCAACATCACAGCAGGGTAAGTTTATGGAGCCAATATTCCAATTCATGTTTTATGATTTCAAAACTGCACTCTTTGCCACTTAATCCATTCCATAAACCAACCAACACAACTGAACATTTTTTCCTAAAATGCACTGTGCTAGGTGAGAGGAACTTTAATTTGTTAGCACCCGGTGACTCAGAGCCAGCATTCATACTTGGTACTCAGCCCTGTTATTGGTATACAACAATTATTTTAAATGCCCTCCCAGAATATAAGTATGTAATTATTAAGATGTATTAATGATATATAACAACAGATGTTAATTGCATAAAAAATACAGCAAAGAAAAAAATTTTTGTCAAAAGTCAAAACATTATCAATGTTTTGATGTATTTTACTTTTTTTATGTTTACAGCTTTTTACACAATTATCATATTGTATATACTATTCTGAAACTACGTTATTCACTTCTTATATTCTACATGTTTTCCAGTGTCATTAAAATACTTGGTAAATATCATTTTAATTATAAATTATGTAATTTTAATTATATAACACTACATAATATGAATATAGCATGATTAACTTACCTTCCCTATTGCTATTTAGCTTGTTTTCAATTTTCTGGTTTTCAATATTCAATATAAACAAGTTATGATGAATATATTTGTGCAAAAATTATTTATATGCATATCAATGTAGTACCTTGGTATAAATATCTATTAATAAAAAACACTGAGTTTAGATATTTGCATACTTACTGGTTATATTAATCAATGCTCAAACCAGGAAAGTATAAGACTAATTTTTTACTTACTATTTGACCAAGTAAAAAAAAAAATGGTTTCCTATTTTCATGTTTTGGTTCTTAGTAATGTTGAACTTATTATATATTCACCAGCCATTTATGACATTTTTGCACACAACTGATGTCATTTGATTTTTACTTTTTAGGTTAAGCCATATGAACTTGCCTTTTTGTAGGTATAACAGAGTTGAATCCAAGCAATTTCATATTGTTCAAACTAATAGCTTAGCCTTCAAGATTCTGAAGCTGTATCACCCACACAGTGATATCATTCTCAATTTGGGATATAAGACATGTACACATGAAAAGAAAAAAAATACCTACCACTAGTCTGAAAACCATCATGGATTCCACTCAGAGCTCTGCCTTCTCCTATAACCAAGTACCCAATGATATTTTAACATTTAATCATTTATATTAAAGGGCACAGACAGAACAGATTGAGCACAAGAGAGCTGAGCTTGAGGCAGAGAACAGCATCCACCTATCTCTCCACATGTCATTTTTTCATTTCTTCTTGGCAAGTCACTTCAGTGAAGTCTCACATGAGGAGGGAGAAGCACCACTTCACTCGCAAAAGCCAGCCTAACTTGCTGATTTGGTCAGTACAGGTAAAAATCACTGGGCCCAGGTGAAACTATTCCCTTACAGATTAGTACGGTTAGTAAAGGGAACAGGGACATGGTTACAAATGAACACAGTCATATAGATAATTCACTTATAAGTTATTGGTTCAATCAACAACTTGACTGCACATTGAAAACAATAGAGATGGGAAGAGCAGTGAAGGTTTTTTTTTTTTTTTTTTTTTTTAGTAGATTTATGAGACAGTCTTGTTTTGTTGCCAGGTGCCAGGCTGGAGTACAGTAGCACGATCTTGGCTCACTGCAACCTCCGCCTCCCAGGTTCAAGCAATTTTCCTGCCTCAGCCTCCCAAGTAGCTGGGACACTACGCCCAGCTAATTTTTGTACTTTTTTAGTAGAGACGGGGTTTCACCATGTTGGCCAGGATGGTTTCGATCTCTTGACCTCGTGATTCGCCTGCCTTGGACTTCCACAGTGCTGGGTTTACAGGCATGAGCCACCGCGCCCGGCCCAGTGAACGCTTCTTTATCTTTCAGGCAACATGGAAAGATAAAGTCTAAGTCTGTTGCCTAAGCCAGCTGTGGGACCTTCACTGAGTCAACAGCCAATGCATCAGTTCACCCTTTTGGAAAACCAGACATACAAGAAGAGTTCTAAAGTCTCTTTCCAGTTCTACATTCCATGATGACACTGACAACTGGAGAATACTACAGATTGAAGCTTTTCCATGCAACTCTGGCAATGATAATTTTTACCAAGGGAGACTCAGCAAATCTTTCAAACAGGCTCTTAAGCAACCTTAAACTCTCACATATGCTAGAAAATACAAGGCTTTTTATGAGTTTCATGAGTCTATTTCAGATACTTTAGAAGACATAGTGTTATCCAAGCTAATTAAGTCATTTCATCGGTGTGGGTCTATGCAATTGTTGGGATTTTTCCAAAAATGCTCCTTAGGGTATCTTCTGCTTACAATGTTTTGTTCAAAATTTCAAAGGTAAACATCGACAGAGAATGCTAATCTCCCTCTAAGACTTCTTAATTAGGAAAGGCTGAAGCCCCAGTAGATTTATTGTTAATACTGAATTTTAATTTATCGGTTTGTTTGTGCTCTCACTTATCATCAATAGGCTGAATACATGATAATTTTGGTGCAAGGCTGTGAGTTTACCATCTTTTTTTTTTTTTTTTTTGCAATCAAGCTGTAAAACTGGGTGTAATGGGTCAAATAATGATAAACAGAAATACAAAAGGTGATATGTATCTGTTCATTTACCTACAATTTTATTATATCAAATATTGCTTGTAATAAGAACATTTCCTAGGGCTTCAAAATACTTTTGTTACACAGAATTTTCTGTTGTCCAGATAAACGGCCCCTTTAAAATCAATCTGATAGGGCATGAAGCATGCTGGACTATGTTTAAACATTTTTTTCAAGTAAAGAAGGTTTTATAATATAGTGACAACAATAGGGGAATGAAAACCAGGAGACCTGGGTCCTGCCTTTGTTACAAATGCCTTTCCTAAAAGCCCCAGAATGGTGTGAGGTCAAAACAGATGGGCAGAAAGGAAGTGGTCATCAGAGCAAGAGAAAGTGCAGGTGCCAGGCACTCAGCTGTGCAGTCATATCAGGTGGAGATGACACGGAGAGGTCTGTCCAGAAGACACTGAATTCTGAGATTCAAAGGGGACAAGTTGATTTTATAGCCAGTGACTTTATAGCCCACTTTCCCTGCCCCACCCCTACTCTAAGAATTGAAGTTCTATTAGGGGAAAATATTAAGATGATGTGTATCCTTCCTTATCACATCCCATGAACCAAGACAATATTTTGGAAAAGTTTTTGGGTTTATTGAAAGCATTACACATTACATTCCAATATAGCCACTATACACAAACACTATACTCAAAATGTTACTTTCTTCATTAAAAGAACTAAACAAAAAATGGATAGGGTCTTCTGACTGGCTCTGTTATACAAATTGGCTTTGACTCTATACAATGTGCTGTATCCCTATCAGGAAGGCAGTGTTTACAATGGCTGTCTGAAGAGAGTAGCCTGATTACACAGAACTGAGCAGCTCAACAGTGTCCCTAAAAACAGAATTCACTTTCTGGTGATTTTACCGGTAAGGGATTTTCACTCTTCCCACCATTTCATCATTGGTCAAACTCATGCTGACATGGAGAGGCACAACTGCATTCTCACCTGCACACTGTTCCTTCTCAGTTCTTTTCTGTAGCCCTTGTGTGTTCTTTTCTCATACCTGAGACTGCTTCTAGACCAACTTGGAAAGCAAGTGAGTCAACCCCTGCGTTCCCATCTTACTTTTCTTCTACTGTACTCCTTCCTATACTCTGACCATCCCCACACCCCCAACATCCAAGGACTAATAACCTTTCTCCTTCTTCCTTTCCCACAACCTACATCAGAACACCAACTACGCAGGGACCTCTCTGAGTTTTCTGTCATAGAGGACAGAGGAAAGGAATCCATAAATGATTCCGGTAGGCACATATCTAATGACAACTTTATACGTGACGGGGGTTGAGTCACACTATCAGGGTTCGAATCCTGCCTCTGCCATTTACTAGTCATGTAACCATGAAAAAGTTATGTTAATCTGATAAGCCAAAATCTCTTCATCTGCAAAATGAGGAGGCTCATAGGACAGCTGTATTTAAGTGAGATAATATTTGTACACGTAAAGCCACTGTAGATCTCTGCCTGAGACACAGTGCAGTTACATACTATTTTAAAACATCATAATATTATCACCATCATCTCATCATCATTTACTAGCCTCTCCCAGATCCATTTGAGTTTTAAAAGACAACTGCTCAAAGATATAGTATCTTAGTTTAATATTCCAAGAGAAAACAGATTCTGGACAGGTGCGGTGGCTCATCCCTGCAATCCCCGAACTTTGGGAAGTGAAGGCAGGAGGACTGCTTAAAGCCAGGAGTTCAAGAGTAGCCTGGACAACAAAATGAGATCCCATCTCTAACAAAATTTAAAAAAAAAAAATCGTTTTTTAAAAAATTAGCTGGGCTAGGAGGTGTGCCTATAGGGGATTTTTGGCATTGGGGAGCAATCCCTAAATCCAAAAAAGTCATCAGGTTTAAAACTGTCTATTCTGCCAGCATGATAGTGGGCCCTCTCCTCATTCCTCCTTATTCTCTAGAAATGCCTCAACATTTCAGCATTTTTTTCCCTAAGCACTTGAAACTGCCAAAGCACTTGAAGTCTTGATTTTCCCTTATGAGTAACACGATCTTTGTCCTCTGTAGTCTACAGACTAGGGGGACAGTGGAAGAGCTATATCTTAGTGAGGTTATTAAACTTCAAAGATTAATAAAGAATCCTCTGGTTGTCTGGCAAGAAAAGTTAATTAAACTGTTATGTACACGGACACACTTTCAGTGAATAACTAAATACCGTGCGTCTATTTTACTTATAAAAATAAAATGCATTCATGAAGTATGAGTGAAACAAAGAACACATGTTAATCCCCAGTACCCTCATGGCATCTGTATATGCGACACTGTGTACCTGCTGATTTGTATATCTGCTTCTCCCAGAGAGGGAGCTCCTCAGGGCTTGAGGCCTGGCCTTTAATCATCTTTCTATCCCTAGTGCCTGGGATATCATAAGCATTCAATAAATAACCATTCAATTCAAGGAATAAACTATGGACTGGGTGTGGTGGCTCATGCCTGTAATCTCAGCACTTTGGGAAGCTGAGGCAGGAGGATCACTTGACGTCAGGAATTTGAGACCAGTCTGGCCAACATGGTGAAACTCCATCTCTATTAAAAATACAAAAATTAGCTAGGCATGGTGGCACATGCCTGTAATCCTAGCTACTTGGGAGGCTGAGGCAGGAGAAACACATGAACCTGGGAGGCAGAGGTTGTAGTGAGCCAAGACACGCCACCGCACTCCAGCCTGAGCAACAGAGCAAGACTCCATCTCAAAAACAAAAAATAAATAAACTATGCACTGATTTAATTATTTCATATTAGTTTCATAACTTTCTGCCTGGATCATGGTCACTAATAATCCCATTAAAGGTATTTCCTAAATAGTCTAGCAAGTCGAAATTCCCCCAACTGAACAAAAAATAAAAGCAACCATTAATGTGACCCTTCTTAACCTCTCTGGATAAGAAAGCAGGTTCTGCAGCTCGACATCCTGAATTCAAAGCTCTGTTTTACCATTTACTGGCTATGTCAACGTAAGCAAATGGTAGAAAAATGTTAAGACCGTCTCCTCTTCTGTTTAAAAATAGTATAGGTAACTACCTCATAGAGGTGTTGAAGGGATTAAATCAGTTAATAAACAAGAAGCACCCATACAGTGTTTGTCATATGGATAGTACTCAAGGCTGAGGAGGAGCCACTGGGAGTCACTGAACAAACACATATTTAGTTGAATCCACAACATGAATACCTTGTATTTATCCTGCTCTACAGTATTCCAAGAATGCTAATGTAAAAGAGTTTTCCACGGACAATGAAAGATATCCCACTGTGGAATTACTGTCCCTTTTTCACCATAATTTAAAATCTAACTTGGGATTCCATGGTGTAGGCCTCAGAAGAAGCCACCAAGTAGTTTTGACTTGAAAATTGCTCAGGAAAAGGGCTGTCTGATATTCTTCTCTGTCATCTCAGCCTGGACACTTCAAAGCTGAAGACTACTCACCACACTCCTTTAAACATCAAAATCACAAAGCAAACACATCTGCATTTAAAAAAAAATAAGAGGGCTTCCTATTTTTTCCTAAAACGACTTCCTCCCACCCCACTTAACACAGCAGAACAATCCTGAGGCGTTTAACTAGAGCCATAAAATGCAATTTGTGTTCAATGGCTCACATTCAACATTATATCATTTCCCCACTATAATCGCATTTTAAAGTAGGATCCACTATCTTCCCATGCAAGAAGAGGACCCTGGAAAAAAGGGTGGCATCTTCGGTTTTAAGACAGCACATAAACATCTGAACAGCCACTTACACACAGAAAACCAGACCTCCAACAACCAGTTTCACAGATAGACTTTCTAGCAATACACAGTGAAGCCAGGAAACATATTCAATCCTTTAATACATATTTTTAAAAGGCAGCTAGACCGTCATAACCTTGCCCATTTTCCGTTTCTCATTCTAGAAGTCTGAGTTTAGCATTTCCAAGAGTCACCATCTTTGACAACAGCGATTCTCCTAAACTAAGTAATCAGATCAGATCCAAATATATTGAACTCATTTTAGTCACTATTTCATGCAACCTTGCAATGTGTTTTATACATGCTTTTCAGAATATCTCCCAATTTTCTACTTTCTCAGTTGTATAATATTAGAGTAAAATAAGCCACATAATTTTTCCCACCTCTTAGATAGGGAATACTTTCTGAATTCTAAGTCATTTCTGTAAATTTTTCTTTCCTGTCCTTGGGGCAAAAGATTCTTGGTCCCCAGATGGTATTGCATAAAACATTATATATGCTTGTGCTGGGTGGCAATTTTAAATGGAGGAGGATTCAAAACTTTCACAGCATTCTCAGTGGTGTATGTGACACAAAAAACGTGAAGAATTACCAACATTATAGAGGATTATAACATTGACAGGGTCACAGAGTCAGAGACTAGTTAGAACTTCACAGGACTTTTGAGATAATCTTACAGATGATCAAGCTCAACACTCTTGCTCTACAGGTGAGATAATGAAAGTTTAGAGAGGTTAAGTGAATCTGAAAGAACTCTTGTGAAAAAGTAACATTATCAAAATTAAAAGTGACAGACTAGGCTTCCTCAGCTAAACACCCCACCCTTTACCTTACATTGTAACACAAGCACTTAGAAGAAAAAAAGCAGTAAGTGTCATCAAGATAGCAATTATCATTGATTAATTTTCTGTAATGGGTTAACATTATTTCTATGATGAAAATGATAATTATGAAAATTATATAGAAATATAAAAAATATGCTGTGTAAGAGAAAAGCAGAATACGAAATAGTACATGTGGTTTTATAAGAATATATGGGCATGAGGAAAAGAGCTGGAGGGTATAGAACTAAAAGTTATGTTGGGATAGAACGTGATGTTTTCTCTTCATTCAATATTTCATTAGTATCAGATTATTTTCCCAATGATCTTCCTGAGAATGGAGGCACCATGCAGACTAATACAAGCTAAGTCACAGAGGATGAAGAGGAAACACAGAAAAGGAAGGAACGGCAAGCTACTTGGGTCAAAGATTCCATCTCGACAGCAGACATTTAGACATTAGAAACAGGAACATCTTGGAAATGGTTTCAGAAGCTCAGGGTGGGTGAGCACGTAATTCTGTGGATGAGAGGAGACATGTTTCTACCTATTCGCACAGAGCCTAGTGTGTTAGGCATTCAGCAAATGGAATTAGGTGTTACTGTTATTATTCTATAGACCCTTTAAAAATTAGAAACAAATGGTTTACTAACTGTTTCATCAGTGTGAAGAATGTATATACATCAACTAAGTCTTGAGGAAATAAAACTGGTGAATGAAGGATTTGTTAGCACTTATTTCTGGTTGGTCTTTAGCCTGTTTCTCTGACTTTCATTATATTTTAAACAGGCTAAGTTGATAAAGAAAGGTGTGTGGGAAAAACTGCAGGGTCAACATTTCTGGCAAGACTTTGTCGTAAGTATGGAAAAGAACATCATCAATATGCATACACTGACCAGCAACTATAATACTGTGTTTACAGATCTGTGGGAAAAGGCAAACTATCCCTCCTCATTAACAGCAAGGGCAAATACGTAGAGAAAAAGAAAGCATCAATTTATTCCCTTTGAAGAGCTTTAGACCACATCTTCGAAATAATACTTCTTAGCCCTTCTAAATTCTAAGAAAGAAAGAAAATTATTATTAAGTAAATATGTGATGTTTGTCTTATTGGTTAGCATTAAATTTAAAGTAAAATCAAGTTGGATTTTAAAATGGTACCTAAGCATAGCTGATATACATCAGAGCATCTCATATAATCGATGAAAACTGTTCATTTGTAATGGCTAATGATGTTATCACAGTAAAAATGTTGACAGTTTATAGTAGTAGAATCTTCGCTTTAGTCCCCATCCTCTGACTATTCCTTACATGGTTGTGATCCCTAAGGTGTCACCCAGTTCTCTTCTTATTTAGCAAACTCCATAATTCATTTCAACTACTCACATGGTTTCAGCTAGCACCCAAGTACTGATAACACCCTTCCATAAACCTTTTACCGATAGCTCTTTGAACTCTTGAGAGACATTCCTAACAAATGTATTCCTTCTCAGTATTTCTTTAGGACCTCAAATGCCACAATTCAAACCTAAACTTAGTATCTTTCCTCAGAAACCTGCTTCTGCTCTCAGTCTCTAGCTCAGAGAAAGACACTAGTCATCGCTAGCTACCTAGGACAGAACCGGGGGTGGGGGGAGTAGGGGGTGGGTCATTGTGGCCTCCCTCTCCTGTACCTCCAACAGGTTGTCTAAGACCTGTCAATTCTTGTGACAAAACCCCTTATCTCAGCCTTACTGAAACAATCAGATTTTAAGGACCCATCATTTCTCAACCAGAGTAATGTAATAAACTGCTCTCATTGTCTTTGGTTTTGCCCCCATTCAAAACATCCTCTACATGACTGACACATTATTATGGACATCAAAGATGTGAAGGGTAAATGAGTTAGTATATAATAAGAATGTGAATTTTTGTCTGGCACATTAGCAGAATTATAATCACCTTCCCTTCCCTCTCTTCCACCTTCTTCAAGTTCAAATCTGATCAAATCATTTTGACTTAAATTCCTTCAAAATTCTCCAACCCATATAGTCAAAAGTTCTGAGTCTTCTATAAAACAGGCTGTTAGGCTCCGGCCTTGCCCCACCCTTCCAGCCTCAAGTTCACACCACTAAATACACTCAGAATGCTAGGAACAGTGAGCAATTTGTAGCTGTGGAAAAATGTGAGATTCTTTCCCATTCTACACTTTCTATAGGTTGACTCCTCAGGCAGGAATGTACTTCTTTCCTTGTTCACGTGGAGAAATTCTTGTCATCCTTTACTATAAATAGTGCAATGTTCATCGAGCTTTTCTGTACCTCCCTGGGTAGGGGACAATCTAATGTCTTCAGTATACCTCTGTCGTAGTAATTATATCTTGCAGTACCTATCAGATATTTATATAACTCATTTCTAGAGTTTTGGTTTGTTGTTTAGATATAATCTAAGCTCAACCCTAAATGTTAATATTTTTCTTTACTTAAATAACATTGTATCAGGTGTCTATCATTCTTGGGTGTGATTGCTAGTAATACACAGGTGAATGAATTCTAATCCTGCCTCACTGAGACCACAATAAGGTAGCAGATTCAAAAAATAAATAGTTACAATGAAGACTACGAAGGTGGTCTTTGGAGAGAACAGTTAATGCAGCTTCTTCCCATTCCTATTCCTAATGGATCAGGTTTCTTATATTTACACATTTAAGTTGAAAAGGCAAAGAACATAATTTATATATAAAGCACAGTTTTAAAAGATTGAGCTCTTTGATCTTTAAAAGAGTTGGTCAATATGGTGGAGAAAAATGTCAAGAATATTCCTCGGAATAAGGATAAAAAGAATGGTGTTGGAGAAATGGGAGTGATCAAACCATAGATAAAAAAAGACAAAGGAACCGGCTTTGCCTGAGCAGGATACTATTAGCGAAACGTGGCGTCAGAGGTGGGCATCTACGTGGGATGATGACAGAGCCAGTGGAGTGTTCAAAGGTTGGGAAGAACAAGGAAATTGAGACTGGTGAAACAACTGGAAGCTTTGCTAAGGGCAGCAAAACAAGGTGTATTTTTCCTCATCCTTCATGAAGACATTCATTAAGTTAACATTTACATGCTGAGTAAAGTTGCTCGTGCCTTTTCTCCATACCCCACCAAAAAAGAAAGACTTAGATGGTTTCCCATTGCTTCTCCTGTTTAATGCTTCCATGGCATCCCGTACTCACTCTGTTTTGTTATTGTTTTGTTTTTAAACAGTGATCACACTTGTAACCACTTTCTTAATGTTTACTTTCCCTAAAAGATTGTGGGTTTTATGAGAGCATAGACTATGTCTTTCCTGACATTCTGGTGTTGGCACAGGGCTTGACAGAGGGTAAATGCTCAATACACATCCTGAATGAATGAAAGAACAAATGAGAAAATGAGAAAACATCATCCCAGAAAGGTGGGTACTATTGGTCCCATTTTACGATGAGAATATCATGACTGGGAAATTAGCTGATCTGACCAAATTCACAGAGACAGAAAGTAGCAAAAGCAGGTGCGAGTCCAAAAATGTTTAAGAATGCCACGCTTTTTCCTCTTGATCACAGAGCTTCCCTTTTAAAGCAAGTAAAATTAAATTCTTAAGTGCTGAGGAAATATAAATGAGTCCTACAGAAAATACCTACTGCCGAAAGAAATTTTAGATAATGTTCTTTTGTTTGTTTAAGAGAAAGAGTCTCACTCTGTTGCCCAGGCTGCAGTGCAGTGACATGATCACAGCTCACTGTACCTATGAACTCCTGGGCTTCAGCAATCCTCCTGCCTTTCTCTCCCAAATATCTCGAACTATAGGCACACCACTACGCCCAGCTAATTTAGTTTCTTTTTCTTTTTTTGTTGGTAGAGAGATAGTCACCATCAAACATAGTCTCACTACGTTGCACAGGCTGGTCTTGAACTCCTGGTCTCAAGCGATCTCCCCACCTTGGCCTCCCAAAGTTCCAAAATTATAAGTATGGGCCACAGCACCTGGCTAATGCTGGTCTTGAAGAAAATAAGTTAGAAAATTTAGAGAATGTAAGAGAGTGGCTGTTCCAAGTGAAAAAAAAAATAGTATGTAAAAGGATAATCTCAAGGGCTCTTGAAACAAGTTAAAAAGGAAAAGTCGATGTAACTGTTTCATAGTTTTAAGACAACGAAAAAAAGAGATATATATTAAGCTGTGGTTTTGATAGAAATAAAAGAACAACAAAGAACAAACACCCAAATCAAGATGCTGCTATATATGGAGATTTGCTCACTTATATCATCTACCTAACTTCTGCCTTCCTGCTTCAATTCAGTCCATGAAAACCAATTAAACTTGAATGAAAAGAAAACCAAGCAGTTTCTGAGAAAATGTAACACCCCCTTACATGCTGACAAATCAACTTTGGGTGGAGGCAAAGCAGCCAGGAAATTTCAAACTATTTTGGGCTATGTGTTTTCTCAGGTCTTTCCCTGGCTAACCCTTTCCAGCCCCAAAATTTTACTAATTGGATCTCTAGATTTCAAGGAGAAGTCTTGAGCTGTAATTTGGTACATCTGCTAAGAAATGTGACTAGACTCTCAAATGATTTCATTGTAACATTTGCGAATGGTGAACACTAGTGCAATTACAAATAACTACCAGAGAAATGCTAATAAATGTCACTTTGTTGGAAAAGGAGAAAGACAGGCTCCAACTTTATGCAAGCAATTAAAGCTGCCTTTGTGACCATGAAATAAGCTGGCCTTCCAAATATTTTGATGATCTTCCATAAAACATGAAACTCAAAGGATTCGGGAAACCAGTTGGGGAAAAAGTACTTTCTTCCAAAATGGTCCTCCTCCACACTAACACATGTGTGTGGGTGTGAAATACAAACAACTTCTGCCCAAGTGCTATGATCCTTGTATTTCAGGAAACTTTATGCTCTCCAAAAATGGGTCTTTGTAAGTTTTCCCATCAAAAAAGTCCAAGGCCGGGCACAGTGGCTCATACCTGTAAAGCTCAACATTTTGGGAGGTCGAGGCAGGAGGATAGCTTGACTGTAAGAGTTTGAGGTCAGCCTGGGAAAACAGGGAGATCCCACATCTACAGAAAATAAACACTATTATCTGGGCCTGGTAATGTGAATCTGTGCTTCCACCTACTTGAGAGGCTGAGGATGGGAGGGTCACTTAAGCCCAGGAGATTTGGACTGCAGTGAGCTGTGATTGTGTCACTGTGCTCCAGCCTGAGAAAATCAAGCCCTATATCCAAAAAAAAAAAAAAGATTCAAAACAAGTCCATAATCCCTTCACACAACAGTTACTCATGTTCTCAAGCAGCACACTACCTTGACCATAGTTTTAAAGCTGGATTCCTCACAGCATGAAGCAGCAGGAGCATTCTACTTTACATACAAATTCATTACAGTGAGCTACCAATGGTGCTCTGAATCTCCAATTAGGGAACACCATATAAAACCAAAAGAATATAAGACCTCTTAAGGAAATGGAGTTCAATGGATACTCTGGAAGGTGTTTTAGGTCAATGATCCTTACGCATATCGAAATCTAAATATGGCTGCAATATAAAGCACATTTCTATCAGTGATCATGACAGTGGTTCACTATTAAGGGCACATAGAATCCAGAGTCCTGGGGGAAAGCAGACAATGGGAAGCAGATGCAGTGGAGAAACAGAAATTTGCTTAATCTGAATCCTCAGATAATTCTAACATACAACCTCCCTTCTCTGTTTGTGATCAAAGAAAAGTACAACATTAGGCCTTGTACCATTCCTTCACTTCTGCTAAATTTCCAGCAATCTCATTTTGGTCTCAGTGGCTTATCTGCTTAGAATTCATGGCACGAAAATACACTGGCTAAAAAAAAAAAAAAAAAAAAAAAAAAATCAACCCCCTTTAGGAAGCCCAACAAGGTGGAGCAGAAATGTCTTAAACAAGTGCCAAGGTTCATCTTCTACTGAACCTCGAGTAACTGCAAAAGGAGAAGCAATTCATCTTAGAAGAATAATTGACCACTGGCTTGATGTTAATATACCAGTTCATACTTAATCCATTTAGTGCTTAAATTGGAATTTTAGACACAAAATTATCCTTTTGAAGTTTAACAAGATTATATTTACTTATGACATAGATTGAATAAGACTCAAAATAGGCCAGGCCTGTAATCCCAGCACTTTGGGAGGCCAAGGCGGGTAGATCACCTGAGATCAGGAGTTCAAGACCAGCCTGGCCAACCTGGCGAAACCCTGTCTCTATTAAAAATACAAAAAAGTATCCAGGCGTAGTGGGACACCCCTGTAGTACCAGCTACTCAGGATGCTGAGGCATAAGAATCACTTGAACCTGGGAGGCAGAGACTGTGGTGAGCAGAGATCATGCCACTGCACTCCGGACAGAGTGAGGCTCTGGCTCAAAAAAAAAAAAAAACAAAAAACAAAACGACTCAAAACCATTAAGTCACCTTTTTAAGTTCTTCAGTCTGATTATGCAGAAAGCTTTTAAATATGGGCCACCATCCATCAGGACCCAGAGACATGGGTAAAATTGTAAAGTAGGCCATTTGGGGGAGTATCTCTCCTTTCCATTGCCCCTTCAGGCTCCAGTGAAAAGTCTATCACAGAGGGCAGTGATTCTCAAACAAAAGATCAAGACACCAGAATCTCCTGAATTTAATTTACAAGTAATAAAGTTCCCTTAAATTACTAATAGTGAGTTACATGTTCTAATGCAAGGACACAAGTGTTTATCTCTCAAGTATGAAAACAGGCACCAGCTGTCCAGGATCCTAAGTCTAATTTTACATGTTGCCTAGCCACTAAAATAATTGAAGCCAAGTACCTACCTTTGTGCAGGCTGAGGCTGCTATCTCAAGAAGGCCTTGGAGTTGGGAACTTGGGTTTTGGAAGTGAGCTTACCTTTCCCTGACTGTAAGTGTAGTTTCCTGTGCTAGACTGTGCAAATAACATGGTTTATGGCAAACACCTGATTTCTTTCTGGAAGTCTGAAAGTTTGGTATATGCTAGTGAGAGAGTGCCAACACGACCAGGTGATGAGTCCCTGATCTTAGGCACTGAATCTCTCACAAATTGTCGAAAACAATAAATGTTGTTGCAATTTTGTCTCTTGGGGAAGAGTGTGCTCTATATGACCATCTCAAGGAAGGGCGAGAACACAGGAAGCCTGTACATGGATTCCTCTACTTGTTTTCCCCTTATTATCCAGTTGAGTAACCTTACTACCTCCCTGTAATAAATCATAGCCATAAATGCAGTTATATGCTAAGGTCCCATAAGTCCTTCTAGTGAATCTCTAAACATGGGAGTGATTTTGGGGACCCCAATGCAACGCTGGAATACCTATCCAATCTGGGCCTTCATGTGGTTCTTCTCATCCCTGGGGCTCACTGATTGGTTGGCTTCACTTTCCCCCTCTTGAAACCTGCCTAGATTTAACTTTCCTAGATTACTGATAAAGTATGTTAGTGAAGAAGGGTCACTGTAGATTTCTAAGATCTAAGATCTTCCTTCAAGACTGTATCATTTTTGAAAAAAATATCCTGAAGTTCATTTTCTAAACCAAAGTATTAACTCTGATGGTAAAAATCTAGGGCCAGGCAGAAGGATGATTGGTCAATAATTGATCATTGAAAAAATAATTTGGGGACAATACAGGCTTTGCAGTGTCTCCCATCATAAATGCACCAGCAATTCTTAGATCTGCAAATAGGGCTGGTCTAGCACAAAATTTAGGTATATGCCCCCAGGAAAGAAAATCTACTGGTCTGCTAGTCTCTGTGACTGTTTAGATTCTTTTTCAGTATGAGACAGGGAGCAAAAAGCTAATGAGACATTCTAAATGTGAAAGACCAAATCTTCAATCAGGATGCAGATGCTGCAATTATGTGACGGTGACTGACAGCCAAGAAAATAATTAATATTCTTCCTGACTGGTTTTTTTTTTCCTTGCTGAATAATACCAATTTAAAACACTGTTTCAGAATAGGTAGCATGTTATGTTGGGGTGGGGATGGAGGAGGAGAGAGCCACAGAGCGGCTAGGAAGTCAGGCTGTATGCTCAGTCGGATTCTCTGAGGGGCAAAACAGCTCAAATCACCTTTATTTTTGACAAGGGTAAATGAACCCATCAAGATCAGAAAGGTGCAGCACCATCATTATTTTACCAACATACACTTCAATGTACATGCATTTCAAAATCAATTCACAAATTATTTCATTTGATACTCATCATATACCAATTTCTGTGGCTATTTCTGGTGTGATTTTAAATAAATGTTACTATAGTACTATAATTTTAGTCTTCTTGGAGTTCTTACTACAATTAAACATGGCAAGTTTTTTTCCTGTAAGAAAAATAAAATAACAGTGATAGGGACCACCACCCCCACCAGTACTATCAATGCCATAAGACCAACTCAACACGTATCATTTATTCTTTCTACTCAGTATACAGCTGTCTTTATTCTGGATTACATTACTTTCAATAGTAACTGCTTTTAGGTGTGTCCACTGCAATACTTTTGAATATTATATTAAACAACATATATTAATATAGAGCAATAACAGTATGGTATTTCAGAAAACTGAATATACCACCAAATTGGAGTTAAGGCCCCAGAGAAGTCTCAGATCTTCAGAGTAACAAAATGCTACCCGAAGATTCATTATGCATGTCCAATTATATCACTTCAACCAAAGATTTAGAGAAGTGGACGCCTTTCCAAGTGCTGCTTCAAACAACATAACTTTTGTCTTAATCATAACATTCCCCAGATGTAGTTGTGCTACTAGTATTACCCAGTCAATACCAGCCTGAACCTGAGTCTCTCTCCTCAAGTTATTTCCTTCTTTCTCTCATCTCCTGTTTTTGCTTTCTCTAAAGTCCTTCAGTGAGACCCCCTCTTTAGAAAAGAGAAAACTCTGCGCTAACTCATAAGAACCATGGTAGCATTTGCTGCTGTCAATCTGGCAGCTGAATGAGGAATCACAAGAAAGACGGGCTGCACATCTGGCTTTGAAATTTTTTAGTAACAGATGAGACAGTTTCTGCATTCTGTTTGAATTCTCTCTCTATGAACCTGTGTGCATCGTTACAACTCTATTTCACTGAAGTTTAATCTTTAAAAATGAGCACTGAATTACAGAGCTACGAGAAAACCTTATGAACCTCAACAGTGAATACCAAGGCCAAGTTTTACTGGAAAGCAAAGTCTCTGGCACAGAAGCATGTATGCCCCTTCACTGACATATCTGCAGGTAACTTACATGTAACTCAGCCTTAGGTAGAAATGTACGTGGCTCAGTGAGTCAAAACATACTACGTGGAAACTCTTTTTCACTTGGAAAATTAATACAGAATAAACCACTAAAGTAATCTGCAAGTTCATTAACCAGGCTACAAGTTTTGGAATAAACAACAGGGATACTTCCTCATCTACATAGGGTTTGAAGGTAACATTTAACTAGCAAAATAATGGAAGTTCTTTAAGTCACTTGGAATTAACACCTATCCTAATCAAAAAAGAAGAGCTTTAGTGTGTGTAAGACAGAATAGTAGAAAATTAATATACTTAGGATTTTCTCAGATTGGTTAAAAGCTAATGACAAAAAACATCAAAAAGTTAAAATAAAAAAAGGCTGTGAGTTGGAATGGCCACTTCTAAAAGCAAAACAAAACAAGTGAACATGTAATATGAGAATGCTTTTCTTCTTCTTTGATACTTTACCATGAACTGTAGGCTAAGACTTTTAAGTATTACCATTTTAAGCCTTTAAGAAAGCTGAGCAAATGTTTTAAAAATAGTCTTTTTTTTTTTTTTTTTTTACAAAAAAAAACTGTTGTAACAGGGATTTTCTGTTAATATGACTGGAAAACGTAGAAAAGTAAGAAGTAAACATCTTCACTCAACACGTACTTATTGAAGAGATGTCCTGTGACAGACACTAGGCATTAGACACAATGTACAATGTCAGAAAAAGATTGACTTGAGTCCTTTCTTATTTAAAACATACATGGTAGAAGGAGAGCCAATAAAAACCAATTAAATAGACCAATACAATAACTGGATTGTGGTAAGTAACCCAAATAAGAACAGCAACAACAAAAAAGGAGTAACAGGAGTCAACAGTTCTAAAATGAACTATAATTAATAAGAAATATTTTGTTCTATTTTATCCTAGTCATTTAAAAAATGTTTAAATGCTTGTTTTAATAGTTGTGATCATATGTCACTTTATATCCTGAGTCTTAAAGTTTTCTCACGAACATTTGCTGTATCATTAGATATATATTATAGACATAATTTAGTAATAGTTTTTGTTATTAAATAGGTTAACATTTATTTATAGAGCACTATGTACACAATACTTCCTATATGTTAGTCATTTAATACTGATAATACTAGAAGATACTTCTATTATTCTCATTTTATAAATTATAAAATTAGACTGTAAGTGTCAATAACTTACTGAAGATTATATAATTAACTAAAATAATAGTTGAGGTTCAAACCAGGCAGTTGTACTTGAGTGTAAACTCTTATTACATAACTACAGTATACTGCCTTAGTGCTTGCATAATATTCCATCATTCTTATTTGGTATTTGGTACACAAACTTTCCATAGGGTGAAAATGAAAACAGTAAAGACAAAAAATATGGAATGACAATGGAAGCAACAAATACAAAACAAAAAAGGCAGAGCAGCAGAAAGAACCTTCCCTGGGAATGATTAAATAAAAAGGGTGAAGAAAGAGGAGAAAAGTGAACTTTTAAAAATTATTTCCTTGGCAAACTTCTAAACATTGCTGATCCAGAAGTGATTATGTATTTGGAATAACTTTTCTTAAGTAAAGGAACAGATGCTTATTATCTACTACTTTCACCATGAAATCATCAGCTAGAACCTTCTATACACTTGGGATCATGAGCAAAAGGCAGCAAAAATGTAGCCATGGGCTACATCCAGGTTTGGCTGCGTGTGCAATTCATTGGCCTCAGCTAAAGGGCGTATAGAATCAAGAATTTTCTGTGAGACTTGGTACAATCTTATAAAAATAACACAGACAAGTCACCAATCAGCAAAGGTTTTACTTGCTGGAGGTTTTACACACAGCAGGGATTCACATGGGCAAGCTTAACCAGTGGTGGAATAATATAAAACCATTTGTAGCATTAAGAATAATTAACAATAATGCTCATTGAAGCTCTAGTTCTATCTATGCCTCCTCATCTAAACTTTCAATGCCTTTGGGCATGTATGTTTAATTCAATACTTTTCTATCTCACTCTCCCCAACCAGCATCTCTATCATCAGTTGGATTTTGGGTTCACTGAGCTTCATAGATTTCATACTAGCTTCATACATTTCTTCTTCACCCGAAGAGGTTTTTTTTTAAACGTTAAGTAAAAATTGCAGCGTAATGAAAGGTTTGTGCTTTTAAACCAGACTCTCATGGATTCAAATCCTGGCTCCACCACTCACTTTTGATTAACAAACATAGGAGGGCAGGAGGGGAGACTCAGTGGGGCAGCGGTGGTGAGGGGCAGAAGTAAGTCTGCTGTATTTCCTGTACCTAAGATGTCTTCCATAATGCCTTGTACATAGGTGCTCAATAAATATCGTCATATAATATGCCCCATATCTACATTTTCTGTGTACATTTAACAAGACCTAATTCTCCTCCACATTTTTTTTTTTTGCCTCCAGAAAATGTGTACCTGGCAGATGTTTAACAACTATATATCAGCAATGAATGAAATGATGTTGGTACATAATTTGGTTGTAGAGTTTATAAAGTGCTTTGAGCTGACAGAAATAGTGCAAATGAAGACTGTAAATGAACATAAAAAATGAAATATCTCTCTCACTAGCCTATCCTTCCTCTTTAGAGTTCTGTCTCTCAAACTAGGAATGAATTCCTCCGGTTTTCTCCTTCCCTTAAGAGGCAGACACATCAACCTAATAAGCAGCAGTGAGAAGCAGGGTGGCTCTGATTTACTTAGAAGACTTCACAGCATCAAGACATGAAAACACACAAGAACCTCAAAACCAAAGATTAGGCTCCTTCACCTAATGTGTCTGGCTTGTTGATTAAGGCTTGCTAAACAGTCATCTCTAACAATTATGCCCATAAAGAACAATGGTCTTAAGTATGGTCCACATGGCAACCATGGAGGTTTTTGACTTTTTTCAGTGCTTTGTAAAGGAAGGCATCTGATTTCCCAAAATATCCTAATGTTTTGGGGAGAAATCCATCCACTCTCTTCCTCTGGAGCTTTAATACATGACATGTCGTAGTGCTTTTGAGTGGGCTACGGCCAGTAGTACAGAAACTGATGACAGGAAACAGGTACCAATAATGGCATAGCTGCCAAGGGGTACATTTAAATCAACATCTATTCTTCCCATGCCATCATGCAAAGCCCCTTTTACTGCTCTAAAACAAATACAGCTTAATTTTATTCCCTGCTTGACTTTGTATAATTTTGACATGTCCTCAGTCAGACACGACCCAGGTCCTTCAATCAGGGCCTTCAATCAGGCCCTATTTTTCTGGAGATAGAAAAACAAGAGGAAGCTAAAGTAATTATTGAAGACTCATAAGCAGCAGCTTTAGACTAATTACCTTGACTTTCCTTTTTAATTTTTCTATTGATTGTCTCTTGTTAATATACAAGTATTGACTGAGCTAGTAGAGCCTGGTGCTACTATGATAAGAACAGATGCCGCTGGGAAGCAAAACGTAACTACGAGACCCAATATTCTGTTCTTTTTCAGCAGCACACATGTACACTACAGACTTCGGTTTAAGACCCTCGTAAGAGCCACCAGCAGCACCTACACAGCAAGAATCTTTGTTAAACTTTGCTGTCTCTTGTGCCTTTGCCACCAGAGGGCAGTTGGGAAATGCAAAACCAATCCCGTTTTCTTTGTTCCTCTTTTGTGTTAAAATAATATCCCTCCCCTATTTTTAACGCATATTCTATTAGAACTCACAGGTCAACAACTCCAGCGGGATGAACAACCCAGGAATGAAGGTGACATCCTTTTGAGCTGCATGTGTTTCCTTTTAAGTGCTGTTGTATTTAAAGTCTCATCTTGGGGGGAAAAAAGAAACCAAAAACTAAGCAATATTACATGAGCTACCCTGAATATTAATGTATCACTGACAAATGCTTTTGACGGATGCTGATTTCTTTGTCAGGGAGAAATGTATAGTTTTCTTGCTGTGGGATATGAAACTAGCTTTAAACATACTTCTAAAGTACTTTAAATTTTTTGGTTTCTCATAAATCCAAGTTTTATGGAACACTAATAACATATGTTGAGAGTCTTAAATTGCTATCAAGGTGTAGCTCACTTTAAGCAAACACAATTCAGCAAAGTTGTCTGCAAATCCATTTTCTAGGAGCCAAGAAGACCTTCATAAACCAGTATAATCATGTTGCATTCTGTTTCACTATACCTTTTAAAGCAAAACTTTATGAAGAAATAAATGAAGTAGGAGCAGTTCTCATGCTAAAAGTAACCAGAAATCTCTAAAAAGAGGACTTGCTCAAGGGTTAGCTAGCAACAGCCCTAAAAATGGTGTTAGTGTTGCATAATCTAGGAAGCATGGGGAAAGTGACAGAAGAAGGAATCTAATGGATTCAAAGGAAAAATGAATTTAAAAATCATTAGACTAAAAAAGAGGGCTAATGACTGGTATTCAACACAGATGGCACGCTGAGCAGGACGCAGCCACAGAAGTACTTTAGTACCTATAAAGTGTATTGTAATAACAACAGCACATTCACTACAACATGCGATTCTACACTTTGGGGGCATTCATTTCATGAAAGGGCAAATGGATTTCTATTAAAATAAGGTCCATGAGAGTACTGTAATCAGCTAGTCTCAGGAATAAGAATATCACCAATCCAGATCAGCAAATGGCAAGCAATTAATTGGAAGGTACTAGGAAATAAAAGGCATACCACAATCTATACAACAGTATAAAAAGCATCAGGCAAAGTCATAGGTTCTCATCCATAATATAGGTTTCAAACATGCCTTAGTGAAATGTTAGTTCAGGTACCTTAAATTTAATGTTCAGAAATGAAAGCTGAAAAATACCTTTAGAATTTTGAATTACTTAATTCTGAAAAGTAATACCATACTATGCACATAGTTCAATTAGAGCAGTCAATATTTAAGATATTCAGGAAACATTTTCTGGGTGCCAACTATGTCCCAGATGGTAGAATACAGAGGCAGGTATGACCTAGGCTTTCTCT
Source organism: Sapajus apella (assembly GCF_009761245.1). NCBI lineage: Eukaryota > Metazoa > Chordata > Mammalia > Primates > Cebidae > Sapajus > Sapajus apella. The sequence goes on from NW_022436947.1 coordinate 7,916,734, forward strand.
CTAGAAAAGACTTTGCCTAGTAGAGAGAAACATTCAAATAATTATGACACAATGTGATAGGAACAATAATTATGATAGCAGCAAGGTGTTATGTTAGCTCAAGAAAGAAAAGGGGAAGCTTCACACTTTTGTAGAAGGTTTCGTTTAAGCTGTATCTTGAAACACAACTGAAATGATCAATGGGAGAGCATCAGGGCTGGAACAGTGGGCAGAAAGAAGCCCTGGCATGCTCAGGTCAGTCCAGGCCTCAGGTGGGGAGACAAGCCAGTATGGACAAGAACAGACCTGTGTTTAGAGAAAAGGGTGGGAAGAGTGATGAAGATACCTGCTGGGGGTTACTTTGGGAGAAAAAGGGAAGAGTAAAGAAAGATGAAATAAAAAGGCAGACAGTCATCTACCAGAAATTGAACTCTAGTTCTTACCAACTTTATATGCAAGGCATAATGGAAAGAGCTTTGAAGTTATTATTGGATGGGCTGGATTTAAGTCCTAGACCCACTATTTACTCTGTATGCAACCGTTTCCACCAGGATTAATTGGGCAAGTAACAGGAAACGGACTAAAAGTAGCAAAGAGGGTTTCACTGTAAGAGACAGAAACCACTCTAGTTATTATACCTCCAACTCTCAGTGTCTTCCTTTCCTCAATTCTAACATGAGGATGTTAATATCTGCCTACACATCAAACAGGTTCATCATTCCCATGAGAACCTATGCCTACTATCTAATGGGGCCATCATTCCTAGAGGATCACATATGTAAACTCTCTGTAAACAATTAGATGCAATTATTATTATAAGGGGGAGTAAGAAAGGGGACTTTGGTTCTCAGAAAATATCACCAGTCTCTGAATAGCATTAAATTAGAAGGACAAGTAATTGTCATGAGGAAAAGCCATTTGCTGAGATGTGTGTTTCTGAAGCATTTTATATGGTCATCGTGGGAAAGAAGGTTAGATTATATTGAATGAAAGACAACCAACAAACCATGAAACTGCCCAACAGTGTTGGAGTGCTTCCAGAAAAATTTTTTTTTAACAGAGACTTTCTTGAGCAATGTCACTATGTGAATGAGGGTGGACTACATTTATGAAGCAATTCCACTATCCCAGTGGGTAATAACACATCAAGAACCTGAAGTTTAAGGAACAGGTCTTAGTATTAATGTACATGCTAACATTCATGTAGACTCTTATATATAAAATGTGTGAAAAATCGGAAATTTTATGGTCCTAGAGTTTTCAAAGGGTCATATGCTTACTTGTTGCTTCCAGTGCACAAGCTAATGTGTATCAAGTCTTCTTGTCAAGTCCTAACATTATTTTTTCTAACCTCAGTAGAATTTTATTTCATACAGTTCTATGAGAGTAGTATTACTATTATCATGCTTGTAGTATCTTTCTGCTTGCTAAAGTTAACTCACTGAATCAAACTACATTATAATGTGAAACACTGTAAAGCTGATGTCATAAATTAATGATGAAACTTTTCAAAGAAATTTCCTCTAGTATCTTCATTTATTTACTCTTAATTTTGCTACATTAGAATCCTTTACTCTCAAATACAATGAGCCATGCTATAGGACTCTCAGCCCCACAGAAACAATAATGACGCAAAGAAATACACTGGTTACGCCCCAATTTTCATCATCCAGGTATTATAAGAAAGTTGAAAAAAGCTCTGGTTGCAGAATACTACCCTTCTGAAATATTAGAGAAGTTACGCGAAAGGCTTGTTATTATGGTGGCTTGGTAATATGCAACGTGGCCAGGCTGAACTGCATTTCCCAGAATTATCTTCCCTGTGTGTTTAGGGATAGGGTGGGCTAAAAGAGGCATTTTTGCTTGAGCAGTGAAGGATGGAAAGTAAAGCAGTAGCCAGTGTGTTTTAGAAACTCAGCAGCTGCAGCCTTAATGTTGCTGCTTAGCAACTTTTCATGGGGCAGCTGCTGCAAATTCCAGGATCCCCCTTCTGCTTCATTGACATGTAAGCCAAGTGTTTCTCTAGCAAAACGATGCTTTGCCTACAGGATATCCACATCATTAGGACTGAAGACAGGGAGAATTGACATGTATTCCAGCCCATTCTCATGGTTCCAGCTTGTCATTATTCTCTCTGACTTTATATATCTCTCTGTCTTCTGATGGCCTGCCTTGCAAATTTCAAGCTCCAGCATGAGTTGTAAAGACAGAAGTCTTACAGATACTGTTTAGCCAGATTCCACAATTAAATGAGGTCAACTTCCTGCAACAAATCTCTTTTTATACACACACACACACACACACCCCTACAGTAGGTGGCTTCTGTAAGGTAAGTAGATGTCATGATGAAGCTCAATACCGTCCTTTCATAAAATGTCTTTTATTCTGTTAGAAAAAGTATAGTCCTATACTATGGTGGGTATTCATAAAGGGGACCAGAAGTAAGAGTATCAGGTCTTGAACTACAACAAATAATTTGCATTTATATTGCATTTTATAGTTAAGAATACACTTTTGGGTCTCAAGTTATGTTTCAATCTCCATTGGGCAGGTTAGTTTTGCTCTCTTCCACAACCACAAACTGTTAAAATAATCCATCTATTTTACAAATGTATTCTATATACAAAAAGGAGGACTAATCTAGAGCATATTCATTTCAGTTACTGAAGACAATCTGAACAGAACGGAAGTACCAACACAACTTGGGGTTGATAGGAAACTTACAGGCATGCTGGTTCACATGGTACCTAAGCTCCTTTTTCCAGTATCCCTGGAGATGTAACATTATCTTCAAACTAGAAGAAGCTAATACTTTAGATTATTTCTAATAATTACTACTTTAAAAAATGTTTTAAATCATGTTCTCTGAAAATGGTGTTTTCAAAACTCCAAAAATACATGTCAAAATTATTTATGCAAAACAGGTCACAATGACTGGAGCAACTGAGCTTCTGCATACACAGGGAGTTTGACAGTTCATCCTAAACAATGTCTCACAGAAGGCAGCTCAAAGAGTAAGAAGTTATCATTTTGTTATTCCATTATCCACATGCTCAGCTATAAAGCTCTTCTCCCAAAGAATTCTTCTTGATTTTTAACATGTTGCACTAAGCACCCTGCCACTTCCCAGCAATGCTAACCACAAAGGCCAAGGTGCTCCACATTTAATTTTTCTAGCCTTCATGTGACTGCTGATATTATAAATTAGTCATCAGTGGTCTCAAAGAGATTGACATTGTTTGCTACTACTTAGAAATTTCATTTCTTTCAAGATAGCAGGAGGACAATTTGGATTTAATAATCTAGGGGAGTTGAGCACCAGTGGTTCACACCTGTAATCGCAGTACTTTTGGAGGCTGAGGTAGGAGGATCACTTGAGGTCAGGGGTTCGAGACCAGCCTGGCCCTCATGGTGAAACCCCATCTCTACTAAAAATATAAAAATTAGCCTGGCATGGTGGTGCATGCCTATAATCCCAGCTACTTGGGAGGCTGAGGCAAGAGAATTGTTTGAATCCAAGAGGTGGAGGCTGCAGTGAGCTGAGATCACATCGCTGCACTCCAACCTAAGTGACAGAGTAAGACTGTCTCAAAAAAGAAAAAAAAAAAAAAATTCAAGAGGCATAAAAAATGGGCAAAGTTAAAAGAATCCAAAAGTATATGGGTCCAACTTTCTAGGATATTTATTTTGTCATTTAACTCAAAGTCTGAATGGCAGATTTCACACAATGTGGAGGCTGTAAAGAAAGACTCTGGCCTATGAAACCATGGTAATTAAAAAATAAAACAAACCTGAAAAACCTATTCTTTGCCATGTATGGTTTGAAGGAAAAAACAATCTGCTACACAAAGGTCCCAGGATGTCACATACATCATAATCAGTCACAAGCCATCTTCTATGTACAAACATATCCTAGTTAAATGAGATCCAAACAACTAGAAACCTTTAGTTACTAGAGCTATACTGAATTTAAAGTCAAATAACATGAGGTAGACCCATATAGCCTCAAACAAGGCAAACATTTTCCTGCCTAAGGGATTCAGAAAAAAACTATAAGCTTCATAAGAAAAAAGAACATTTATACTAGAAAAGAAATTAAAAAAAAAAAAGTTTAAAGGCTAGGGAACAGCAAGCAGCCCAGTTTAGCTAAAGCATAGAGCCTCTGCAGAAGAGTGATAGAGATGGAGTTAAAATGCTGGCAGAGAACTATTACCAAGTGCCTAGAATTTTATCCTAATTGTCTGTATTCAATTATAGTCAATAAGGAGCCATAGAACACATTAAAAGACAATGAAAAGATTGGGGCTGTGCCTGAAAATACGATAGCAGTGTGTGGTACATAGTAAAGACCAGCTACTAGGTTATTATAATTGTGTATGTGCAGCCAGAATAAGATTAATGACTGTAGGAATATTAAAAGAATAGCAAATTAAGAAGCAGTTCCTAGGATGGAATCTATAGGTTTCAGATAATAGCTGTTAGTGACAAAAAGAAAGATAAAATTTAAATATGATGTTTATGTCACAGGTGGCTGAAAAAAACAGGAGCTAGAAAGAAAAAAAAAAATTCCAGCAAGATAATAAGCTCTTCTTTGGATAAGAATGCCAATGATATGCATAAATAAAGGTGTCTAGAAGGCAGTTTGCTTTGAGGATTCTGGGTTTTGGGTAAGAGTAGGGTAATACTATACAAACACAATGGGAAACCAAGGAAATAAGATCATTACTGCAGGCTATATAGACTAGAACAACTTCTGAGTTTAATAACTGGAGAAGGAGCAGTATTTTTGGAATAGGAAAGGGGAAGACCAGTCAAAAGAGGACAAAGAGAATGAGCAATCACAAAGGTGGGAGGATTAACATGGTTCACTATTTCGATCGTGAATATTTATGGGCATAGGGAATGCTTTCACCTACTTTGAAAGAATAAACCAAGAAGGGTAGATTCTGGGGAGCAAATCTGTTGAATTTAACCTTTAGGGGGTAGTATAGTGATCAGTTAGAGCAATGGTCCTCAACTCAGAGCATATTAGAATTTTCTGGGGAAATTTTTAAAGTTATCAATGGGAAGACTTATCACTGACCCATTAAATCAGAATTTTTCAGGATGGAACCAAAGCATTAGACGTTTTTAAAAGCAACCCAGATGATTATAATACAACCAGGGCTGAAAACACTGTTCTACACAGAATGATGAGGCAAAAATATTCAAAAGAGAAAGATTAAGGCCAGTGGGTAAAGTAGAGAAAAGGAACATGGCCTACTGTTTGGATAAACTTGGGGCAAATGAGAAGGCATTGTCTTGAGGGGATCTCAGGTTACGGGAAGGTTTCTTTAGGATAAGGAGAGAATAGGCACCCTTGTAAGCAGAAAGAAAGAGATCAGTGGACACAGAGAAAATAAGTATCTTTCTTTTTTTTTTTTTTTTTTTTTTGAGACAGGGTCTCCCTCTGTCACCTAGGCTGAAGTATAGTGGTGCGATGTAGGCTCACTGCAACCTCCGCCTCCCAGGCTCAAGCAGTCCTCCACTTCAGCCTCTCAAGTAGCTGAAACTATAGGCATGCACCACCACACCAGGCTAATGTTTTTTTTTTTTTTTGGTAGAGATGGAATTTCGCCCTGTTGTCCAGGCTGGTCTTAAACTCCTAAGCTCAATGGATCTGCCCACCTCAGCCGCCCAAGGTGCTGAGATTACAGGCATGATCCACCATTCCCAGGCAGAAAATAAGTTATGTTATGGTAATAGAGAGAGGGCTGGGTTGGGTTGGGTTAGGTGGGGAATGATGGAGGAGGATTTTAGAAAATTCAGAGAGTTTCCAATGAAAAACATAAATGGGGAGCTTCGCTTGACATAGCAGAAGATAACTTGTTCCTCAGAAAAAGAGAAAAAAAAAGGAGAGAAAAATAAAAAGAGATTTTTGAATAGAGTAGGGGCATGTTAGAAGAAGGCTCTTCAGAGGGTCTCAAATGGCAAAAAGTGGAGGACTATAATATCTCCAAAAATAAAGAATCTAAGATCCCATTTAACTGAGGCAGGTACATAATCTTCTAATGCAACTAACCAGATTTCCTTATAAGAAAAGATCAGGAAGACGAGTGGTGTGCATGAAGATGACTCAGATAAACGTGTGAGTCATCTAGTAGAGGTTTATAAACAATATACTAAGATTAGAGGTCAGATCCCAGCTGCTGTATAAAAAAGAAAAAGGGCTGCTTAAACTGATGTTTCAACATGTACAGTAAGTCTGAAAAAAATTAAAGATCTGATCAAAGTTTTGAGTAAGAAATGGCTTTAAAACAGTTGACAAACAGCAAATTGTACTTTAAGATATACAGACAATGAAGTGTGAGTCATGACTTGTTAAATCTCTAATATTTCAAAAATGTGAAGGAGACCGATACAGGTAGAGTATCTCTTATCCAAAATGCTTGGGACCAGAAGTGCTTTGGATTTTGGATTTTTTTTTCAGGCTTTAAAATATTTGCATCACATATTCTTACCAGTTCAGCATATCTAATCCAAAAATCCAAGATCCAAAATACTTCAATGAGCACTTCCTTTGAACGCCATGTTTATGCTCAAAAAGTGTCAAATTATGGTATGTTTCAGGTTTTGATTTTTCAGATTAGTGAGATTCAACCTGTAAAGGAAAATTAGAATGCCAAGAAATCCCTGGGTTTCTGGAAGGCATACATAAACTGGAGGAAAAATCCTCAAAATACAATTTTTCCAATAAATGGAATCTAACAGAAACAATTAGAGATCTAAAGTTTCAACCTCATAACCATCTTGAAAAAAAAGTGAAGAATTGTCATGAGATAAGTGAACTTCAAAGATTCCATTTACATTCTTCCAGGTCCTGTTTAAATAAAATAGAAAACCAATTTATGACCCATCACCATCTCCCTGCTTAATGCGATAATGACTGCACAGGCTTAAAAGGTTTAATTTTAAATTCTTCCGAGTACTTGGGGTGTTCTCATCAATAATTTGAGCTTTTGAGTGTCACCAACTATCATTCTGGGCTGCTAACGGAAGCTGTCCCAAGGATACAATGAAGCTCTCCTCTGGATGACAAACAACTTACCTGTACAAATTTGATCTGCCAAAGGCGCTATTGTCTAGTGGTTGGTAAACGGTTTGTATAAAAATCCACATATTGAGTTGAGAAGAAATGAAATAAAGTCTGAGCAGTGACAGAATGTCAATTATGAAGCTGGTAAAACAGCCCTTTTAAAAAGTTGTTAGCTTAGGCCGGGAGTAGTGGCTCAAGCCTGTAATCCCAGCACTTTGGGAGGCCGAGGCAGGCGGATCACAAGGTCAAGAGATCGAGACCATCCTGGCCAACATGATGAAAACCCATCTCTACTAAAAATACAAAAATTAGCTGGGCGTGGTGGCTTGCGCCTGTAGTCCCAGCTACTTGGGAGGCTGAGGCAGGAGAATTGCTTGAACTCGAAAGGCGGAGGTTGCAGAGAGCCGAGATTGTGCCACCGCACTCCAGCCTAGCGCCTGGCTACAGAATGAGACTTTGTCTCAAAAAAAAAAAAAAAAAAAAAAAAAAAAAAAAAAAAAAAAAAAGTTAACTTAGGCACTTTTTAGATTCCAAGGATTTTATTTAAATATCATATTTCTCTGCCACAAGCTACCGTTTGGTCATTTGCATAGTATCATGAGGAATTAGAAGTGAAGGGTGAAGAATCTCAATAGATCACTCTAAGAGTTCTACAGAAATGTGGTTACAAACACTGAAGAGAAAGTTACCATAGACTTGTAAAAATGAAAGTTCAGGGAGAATGATAATTAAAGAGTGACACCTAAATATGTCAAGTGTAATGACAAAACTAGTAATTAAGAACTAGCAAGGAAAGGCAATAAGAGGAAAACATTTATGCCATATCTCTGTATATTCAAATGCCATATACATTAACATTTGAGGCCCTTCTCCTCTTTCAGCTCTCTCAGTAACACCACGGTGGCTGCCAAGAACGAGTGCCTTACAAAAGGTGGCAGAAAAGGAAGTCAAGAAAGTAGCTGACCCATTTTCTGAGAGAGACTAGTGTGACGTGAAAGCATCTGCTATGTTCAATATGAGAAATATTGGAAAGACACAAGTCACCAGGACTCAAGGAACCAAAATTGCATGAGATGGCCTCAAAGGTTTATGTTTGAAGTGAGCCTTGCAGATCTGCAATCAAGTTGCATTTGGAAAATTTAGACTGACTACTGAAGATGATCAAGGTAAAACTGCCTAACTTTCATGGCATGGATTTTACCAGTGACAAAATATGTTCCGTGGTCAAAAAATGGCAGATGATAATTGAAGTTCATGTTGATATCAAGATGATGGTTATTTGCTTCGTCTGTTCTGTGTTGGTTTTACTAAAAGGTGCAAAAATCAGATATGAAAGACCTCTTACGCTCAGCACCAACAGGCCCACCAAATCCAGATGATAATAAAAATTATGACCCAAAAAGTGCAAGACAAATGACCTGAAGGAAGTGGTCAGTAAATTGACTTTAGACAGCACTGGAAAATATATTAAAATGGCTTGCCAATCTATTCATCCTTTCCATGATGTCTTTGTTAGAAAAGTAAAAATGCTGAAGAAGTCCAAGTTTGAACTGGAAAAGGCACGGAGCTTCATAGTGAAGGTAGTGGTTCTGAAAAAGCTACTAGAGACAAGACAGTTGCGGAATTTGAATGAGCTGATGGGTGTGAAACACTAGTTTAAGAATCTGTTTCAAATTCAGACTGTTTTTAATTCTAACTTTTTTTTTTAATTTTAAGTTCTGGGATTCATGTGCAGGACGTGCAGGTTTGCTACATAGGTAAACGTGTGCCATGGTGGTTTGCTACACCTATCAACCCATCACCTAGGTATTAAGCCCCACATGCTTAGCTATTTATCCTGATGCTCTCCTTCCCTCCGTACCCAACAGCCCCACTATGTGTTGTTCCTTTCCTTGGGTCCATGTGTTCTCATTGCTTAACTCCCACTTATAAGTGAAAATGTGGTGTTTGGTTTTCTGTTCTTATATTAGTTTGCTGACAATAATGGCTTCCAGCTCCATCCATGTCCCTGCAAAGGACATGATCTCGTTCCTTTTTATGGCTGCATAGTATTCCATGGTGTATATGTACCACATTTTCTTTATCCAGTCTATCTATCATTGACAGGCATTAGGGTTGATTCCATGTCTCTGCTATTGTGAACAGTGCAGCAGTGAACATAGGCGTGGATGTATCTTTATAACAGAATGATTCACATTTCTTTGGGTATATACCCCGTAATGGAATTGTTGGGTCAAATGGTATTTCTGGTTCTAGGTCTTTCAGGAGTTGCCACACTGTCTTCCATAATGGCTGAACTAAATTACATTCCCATAGTCTGATTTGTTTAAAAACTTTTTTTGAAATGTAAGTTGTAATCTTCAGAATACTTGGATATAATTAAGTTGTTGGTTTCTCATGGCATCCCCTGTGAGGCGGAAAAAGCAAGCTTTTACTATACCCATTCTACAGCTGAGGGAACTAAGACAGGGTAGCAACTTGCCTAGAAGCAACCATTTAGACTAATTGGTAGAGTCAGGATTCAAACTTGAGGTCTCATGCCAAATTCCATGCTACTCCACCATACTAGTGAGTGTTCTACTTCATTAGATGTGTTACTATTTATCTCTTTATTCTTTCTCTGCTGTTTTACAAGAGCAAAGTAGTAGTTCTAGAAGTCTAGTAGTTCTACAAGTCAGTATGATATTTTTTCATGATATCACAGTAACAAATGGAGAGTCTTCAGTTAGTATACCTATTACCTGACAAAAAGCCAGCGATATGGGATATTGCTTTATACATGTCTCACATAAAAACAAGCAAGCAATAAAAGGAAATGAGAAGTGATTGGTTAATGGGTAGCATCTCAGTCTGGGGAGATGAAGAGCTCCTGGAGATAGACAGTTGTTATATATAACAACGTGAATGTACTTAATGTTACTGAAGCATACATTTAAATGGTTAAAACAGTAAATCTGATGTTATGTTTTATTATTTTATTGCAATGATCAAAAGCAGTAAAACATTAAAAATCACATCAAATTTTCACTGAAATATTGTGCAAAACATAAATTGAGGAAAAATCTACAAATATTTTTTAAAATCTCTGTTAAATATGCTTTATTTATTTTTTAAAAATAATTTATTTATTTTAATTTAGGTACATACTATATATGGCATTTCTCCCCATGTTATCCCTCCCCACCCTCCCTTCCCTCCCACCCCTTATTATCTCTCCCTTACCCCCGGCATGTGATGCTCCTCTCCCTGAGTCTACATGTTCTTGTTCAACACCCACTTATGAGTGAGAACATACGGTGCTTGGCTTTCTGTTCTTGGGTCAGTTTGCCGAGAATGATGGTTTCCAGATTCATCCAAGTCCCTACAAAGGACGCGAACTCATCATTTTTTATGGCTGCGTAGTATTCCATGGTGTATATGTACCACATTTTCTTTGTCCAGTCTATTATTGATGGGCATTTGGGTTGGTTCCAGGTCTTTGCTATTGTACAAGGGCTGCAATGAACATACCTGTGCATGTGTCTTTAGAGTAGAACGATTTATAGTTCTTTGGGTATATACCCAACAGTGGGATTGCTGGGTCAAATGGAATTTCTATTTCTAGATCCTTGAGAAATCGCCACACTGTCTTCCATAATGGTTGAACTAATTTACACTCCCACCAACTGTATAAGAGTGTTCCTATTTCTCCACATCCTCTCCAGCATCTGTTGTCTCCAGATTTCTTCATGATCGCCATTCTAACTGGCGTGACATGATATCTCAGTGTGGTTTTGATTTGCATTTCTCTAATGATCAGTGATGATGAGCATTTTTTCGTATGTTTGTTGGCCTCATATATGTCCTCTTTTGAAAAGTGTCTGTTCATGTCCTTCGCCCATTTTTGAATGGGGTTGTTTTTCTCTTGTATATCTGTTTTAGTTCTTTGTAGATCTGGATATTAGCCCTTTGTCAGATGGGTGGATTGCAAAAATTTTTTCCCATTTTGTTGGTTGTCGATTCACTCTAATGATGGTTTCTTTTGCTGTACAGAAGCTGTGGAGTTTAATTAGGTCCCATTTATCTATCCTGGCTTTTATTGCCATTGCTTTTGGTGTTTTAGTCATGAAGGCCTTGCCTATGCCTATGTCCTGGATGGTTTTGCCTATGTTTTCTTCTAGTGTTTTTATGGTGTTAGGTTTTATGTTTAAATCTTTGATCCATCTGGAGTTAATGTTAGTGTAAGATGACAGGTAGGGGTCCAGTTTCTGCTTTCTGCACATGGCTAGCCAGTTTTCCCAGCACCATTTATTAAACATGGAGTCCTTTCCCCATTGCTTGTTTTTGCTGGGTTCGTCAAAGATCAGAAGGTTGTAGATGTGTGGTGTTTCTTCTGGGGTCTCTGTTCTGTTCCATTGGTCTATATCTCTGTTTTGGTACCGGAACCATGCTGTTTTGATTACTGCAGCCTTGTAGTATAGTTTGAAGTCTGGCAGTGTGATGCCTCAGGCTTTGTTCTTTTTGCTTAAGACTGTCTTGGCTATGCGGGGTCTCTTGTGATTCCATATTAAGTTTAAAGTGGTTTTTTGCAGTTCTGTAAAGAAAGTCATTGGTAGCTTGATGGGGATAGCATTGAATCTATAGACTACTTTGGGCAGGATGGCCATTTTCACGATATTGATTCTTCCTAACCATGAGCATGGAATGTTTCTCTATCTGTTTGAGTCCTCTCTTATTTCGTTGAGCAGTGGTTTGTAGTTCTCCTTGAAGAGGTCCTTTACATCATTTGTTAGTTCTATTCCTAGGTATTTTATTCTCTTTGTAGCAATGTGAATGAGCATTCACTCTTGATTTGGCTCTCTGTTTGGCTGTTATTGGTATATAGGAATGCTTGTGATTTTTGCACGTGGATTTTGTATCCTGAGACTTTGCTGAAGTTGCTTATCCATTTGAGAAGATTTTGGGCTGAGAAGATGGGGTCTTCTAGATATACAATCATGTCATCTGCAAATAGAAGCAGTTTGACTTCCTCCTTTCCTAATCGAATACCCTTTATTCCTTTTTCTTGCCTGATTGGTCTGGCTAGAACCTCCAATACTATGTTGAATAGGAGTGGTGAGAGAGGGCATCCTTGTCTACTGCCTGATTTCAAAGGAAATTCTTCCAGCTTTTGCCTGTTCAGTATGATACTGGCTATAGGTTTGTCATATATAGCTTTTATCATTTTATGATACATTCTATCAATACCTGATTTATTGAGAGTTTTTAGCATGAAGGGGTATTGAATTTTGTCCAAGGCCTTCTCTGCATCTATTGAGATAATCATGTGGTTTTTGTCTTTGGTTCTGTTTATGTGATGGATTACATATATGGATTTGCTTATGTTGAACCAGCCTTACATCCCCAGGCTGAAGCCTACTTGGTCGTGATGGATAAGCTTCTTGATGTGCTGTTGCAATCTGTTTGCCAGTATTTTATTGAAGATTTTTGCGTCAATGTTCATCATGGATATTGGCCAGAAGTTTTCTTTTTTATTTGAGTCTCTGCCTAGTTTTGGTATCAGGATGATGTTGGTCTCATAAAATGAGTTAGGGAGGATTCCCTCCTTTCGTATTGTTTGATACAGTTCAGAAGGAATGGAACTAGCTGCTCTTTGTACGTCTGGTAGAATTTGGCTGTGAACCCGTCTGCACCTTGACTTTTTTTGGTTGGTAGGCTACTGATTGCTGCCTCTACTTCAGCCCTTGTTATTGGTCTATTCAGGTTTTCAGCTTCCTCCTGGTTTAGTTTAATTAGTAGAGTACAAGTGTCTAGGAATTTATGTATTTCTTCCCAGTTTACTGGTTCATGTGAGTAGAGCTGTTTGTAGTAATCTCTGATGGTAGTTTGTATTTCTGTGGGATCAGTGGTGATATCCCCTTTATTGTTTTTTATTCCATCTATTTGATTCTTCTTCCTTTTCTTTTTTATTAATCTGGCTAGTGGTCTATCTATTTTGTTGATCCTTTCAAAAAACCAGCTCCTGGATTTATTGATTTTTTGAAGGATTTTTGTGTCTCTGTCTCCTTCAGTTCTGCTCTGATCTTAGTTATCTCTTGTCTTCTGCTAGCTTTTGAGTTTTTTTGATCTTGCTCCTCTAGTTCATTCAATTTTGATGATAGGGTGTCGATTTTAGATCTTTCCTCTCTTCTCTCGTGGGCATTTATTGCTATAAATTTCCCTCTTGATACTGCTTTAAAGGTGTCCAGAGATTCTGGTAAGTTGTGTCTTCATTCTGGTTGGTTTCAAAGAACATCTTTATTTCTGCCTTCATTTCATTGTTTATCCAGTCAACATTCAGAAGCCAGTTGTTCAGTTTCCAAGTGGTTGTGCGGGTTTGAGTGTGTTTCTTGATCCTGAGTTCTAGTCTGATTGTGCTGTGGTCTGATAGACTGTTTGTTATGATTTCTGTTCTTTTCCATTTGCTGAGGAGTGGCTTTTTTTTTTTATTTAAATGTAATCTATACTTTTAAATAAAATCTAAAGTAAAAAAATACCTAAAACCTACCTTCCATAGGAAGAACTGGATTCACTGTGTAATGATTATTGAGTCATGTGAAGTCAAATGAGATCTAATACAGGAAAGCAGAATATTTAACCTTTCTAAAGGCCTGTCTTCCACAGCATTCACCAAAAAATGACTAAAGCTCACCATATTGTGTTTATCTGTTATTTTGCGTTAATCCATACAAAACTGAAAAATAAAATCGATAAAGCACATAATTCAAATAGTTTGACATTCGATATTGGTATTTTTGACAATAATTTCAAATAGTTTGATATTCAGTATTGGTATTTTTAAACTCTTCCTTCAATATGCTTTGGATAGTAAGCTCCATGAGGACAGAGACTCGTCTTACGCTTTGCTGTATGTCCAGAATTCAACAAGCAATAGAGAAAGGAAGGCAGGAAGAGAGGAGGGCCTGGGGACTAATGACTTTATAAACATATCCAAACAGGCATCCCAAATCAAATGTGAAATCTGCCAAATCTGAAACAGCTGGTAGCTTGCCAAGTTGACTTTCATTATATCAGGAAGCTGTTTTTTTTTTTAAGAACTGTGCTCAGCAGATAGGGCAGGACTATTAATACCATCTTACCAATCTATAATCTGTTTGAAAGAAATAATGAGAATTTAGGACATTTCAGTAAAGGGCCATCATAGACAATTAATCCTAACGCTCCATAAATGAGGATACTGTAACCTCTAAGATCTCCCCTATAAGATCTCTGTCCAGGTAGAGAATGTAATATCAAGCCCATTTAATAAGATTCTCATATTGTCACAATCAATTATTATCCTGTTTCCAACCATCTCATTTGTGGAATGTAGGTCAGAAAGAAGGTCACTAAGAAGCTGTTTTAGCTGCCTTTGGGATCTAGTGGGTGGTTTTGTTTGTTATCCTTGATTTGTGGTTATTAGAAAGAGTAGCAATACTGGAATAACAGGAAATTAAAGCCATGATGTTATTTGGTCAAAAGCACACATCTTTTATTTCCTTCACCTAAATGTAAGAAAAGTAATCACAACAGCCAATGATTATTTATCCAAATGCTATAACATTTAATTTCTAAAGGTGGATTACTTTATCTTGCCCTGGGAGGTTTCCAGATAAAGATTTAATTTATCACATACCTTTGACCAAGAGACTAGGCTATTTTAGACCTAGAAAAGGAACTTTTCTTAGTCTTCCATAGTGAGGAGAGAATCTATCTTTTCAATACATGGATGCATTTAGAAAAGGAGAAATATAAAAGCTGATTATGACTATTTCAATTCTTTTTGAAAAGTTACTTCATGATCAAAATCATGAAGTTTAAAAGACTCTAAAAGAAAAATCTATTGCTAACTAAAAATAAAATAACAGGAGAGCTTGAAAAGTCTTATCTTTCAAGGACCAAAGAAGTTATTCTGAAAGTAAGCACTCCCTTCCAATCACGCTAGATATTATCATTTCAGTCAAAGGAAGCACAATGAGGCCTTTTCATTGCTCCCTAATATGCAGTGAACTGAATAGACAGTGCTGACTCTTTCTGGTTAAATATATATTTATCTGGCAGTATCTTTTATGTATTTCTGTCTTCCCCAATGTCCTCAAAGAGCAGTTTGCAAGATTTTTATATTAGGTCAATTTGAGTCCAAACCCATTGATTAGAGACAAATAAGCAAATAGCATTGCTTTAACAATCATACAATAGACTACTGTAATTACTGTCATCTCAAAAAAATAAGATTTTTTTAAAAAGGCATAATTACATATTTACTCAATAGAAGGTAACCAAGCCAGCTGTCAATCATTCCCACATTTCTTCTCACAACTTGCCTCAAGTTTTTATTTACAACTAAGTTTTTGTATTTGTTCTTTTTAGCTTTCCTTGAAACTAATTCTAAGGAAATATAAAGGAAGAAAATTCATCAATAACCAACATTATCTGAAAACCAACAGAGACTACAGAATAGAACTATGGATCTGTCATTTAAAGATTTGAAGAACTGTTCTATGGAAGAGAGAATAGACTATTTCATAGAAACCCAAAGGCTAGAAGTGAAACAGAAATTTCCCCAGTATATACTGTCACAAAAATAATCATTTAAGGGCAGATAAGGCTGGGAGGAGACTGTGTTTTACATTAAAAGAAGGGTTTCTAATAGGTAATTTCATTGAAAGATGGAATGGGTTTCCTTAAAAGGTGGAGAGTTCTGTATTACTAACAGCCTAAATGTTAGAGTGGACAAAATTCAAGATGAAGGGATGCTAGAGAAAAGAACACGTGTTGGAGGGTGGCTGGACTAGAAAATCTTCAAGGTTCTAGGCATAAAGACTTGTACATAAAAGTCATTCTTTTAATGCTATCGGACAACTAACAATGAAATGGGGTAAGAGCCCAAAATAACTTTACAAAGTAGATAAATTTTACATCATGTTATAGTGGCACATACTGTAAATTACAAACAGCTAGACGGCAATGAAGTAAGTGAAGTTTGCACTAAATATCAAGACAAATTACCAGAAAATACAATCATTTTCCATGGGAAAGACAGAAAATCCAACTTATATCTAACAAGTAAAGACATTTTTTGAGTCATTCGTTGTGGTCAGAAAAGCTGAGGCAGTCTATAACTCTCAATGTTATCTATAGCTCTGAAATAAAATGCTGTCTCCAGTAAACATTATGTGACAACATCAATAGAAAGACTCAATAAAAATTTCCCCAGTACATACTGTCACAAAAATAATCCTTTCAAGACGGCTCCCTAGCGAATAGTGACTTTCATGAAAGAGCAGCTATGCTTCTTACTGCCCAAGGTTCACAAAGCCATTAAGCAGGGGTTTAGCTTCCCATGGAACTTCCTCTCTCTCTACCTGATGCACTACCATAAATTTTTAATGTAAGACTTTAAGGTCTAACGATAAAGATATAAATATTGACTTTGGCTGCAGCTCCTTTTCACTCAGTGATGCTGTTGATCAACAAGCAAAGTGGCAATTTGGGGTAAAGGAAGAATTGGATACTCATTTGCTGTTATCAAGGAAATAAACTACCAAGTTGGCAATGATTTAAAAGAATTTTAACAAGGAGTGTAAAATGAAAAAAAAAAAAAAAAAGAAATTCAACTGTAATTAAGTTAAAGCATAAAAGTTAATGCTTAATCCTTTCAATGTAAATAATTTAAGAATATGTGTTCACAAGGGAACGTGGTAAACACTATAAAAGATATAAAAACATGAATAAAAATAGGAGTAATCTTCTTATAACTATTCCTTGCAAACAGTTGTTTATTACCTGGAGGTGCTGCTGCTAGTCATGGGTGTGATGACTTTGAGGTTACCTTCTGGAGCTGGAGCATTGACTGTGCAGGCCCACAGTCCCAACGGGGTGACTACAGTGTGCTCCTAGTGATGGCGAGCAGTTGAGTGGGTTAGAGAGAGAGATCATAATGGCTGCCTGCACTGTAGGGACTGGATCCTACAATATACAGACCGAAAAGGCAGCTTCAGGAACCAAGGAGGAGCCTAATTTGGTCCTGTCCATCACCAGCAAGCAAATAGTGGGCTGTGTCTTTGAAGAGGACAACAGGGTCATCATTTGGTTTTGGCTGTACAAAGGCAAGGCCTACTGAGGCCCCAATTGTAGAACCCATTACAAGGTGGTGTCCCAGCAGGTAGCCCACTGAGCCCCTGCACTAAGTTACTCAAAATGTGCTGTGAAGTTTCTTCTTTGCAATAAAGATTAGCCATTGCATTGGCTCCTTCTCTTACAGGTGACTGGTCTTATTTCCTTCCGATATTTTTGGGTAGGCATGGAATATTCTTACACTGGGAATGGCTATCTGTTAATACTAGTTTGTCATCCATTTATGTAAAGTATATATGCAGTGAACAGTGCTTAGATTAATAGCAGAAACAGATTGACAAACCATTAAAAATAAATAATTTAAATTGAAAAAATTTAGCTTTAATCCGACATGCCATAAGTGCAATATTTGAATAGGCTTAATGTAACTATTTCATCTAACTCCATGACACCTTATGTGTCTTAATTTATAAGTGAAGAGATGGAGCCTTCAAGAGTTTAGGTTACTTAGGAAAGTCACAGACTAGTAAATATAAAAAAACTGGTATGTGAAAACAGGTCTGTTTGTACCATTCTCCGCGCTCATCATCACTCCACTATGGTGTCGCGCACCTGCTCACTGGGGTCCCAAAATTTCATGTGCAAAATAAACTGAACAACTGGAACCAGATGTAAAGTGAGATGCACGTCAACAGAGTCATGACAAGGGTTTAAGGACAGGTTAGAAGAAAAGTGGAGGGAAGGGGAAGTACTCATGAAGGAGGGGGCATTGGAATTGGCCCCTAACAGAGAGCTAAGATTTCAATAGGTAAAGAAGGACAGAACGACATTTCACACATGAGGGAATTTGCAGAGAATGAGTAAATAAAGAAATGCAAAATTGCAGAGCCTACTGGAGGCCTATGAAGAGGTGCTGCAGTTTAGCTCAGTCATATTATATTAGAATCCAAATTCCTGGTCAAGGAGTTGGCAATGGGGAGCCATTAAAGGCTTCTGAATGCGGTAAGGGGGTGTTGTACATTACAACTCAACAGAAGTCAGTATAGAGTACTGTGTGCCCAGTCATTCATTGACTTAGTACACCTATGTGTGTCTACTATGTACCAGGCAGCATTTAATAAGTACTGATAAAGTCTTCCTTGACACACTTGCGCTAAAACATCACTTTCTGGTGTCTCTCACCCTTCCACCGTCTTCTTTACTTAGTTTTCCTTATGCATTTTACTACATACTGAAGTATGACAAGGATTAGTCCTCAGAACTTTTCTCTTCTTTGTCAAATTCTCACTCTAGAAGATCTTACTCCTACCCATGGTTTTAATGCCATTTTTTTTTTTAATAACTATCAAGTATACAAAGCTGCAGTTCAGTCTCAGTCCTAACCTCTAAACTCCCCTTGGATAACTGACAGACAACTTAAACTTTAAGCCAAATTTAATAGTTTCTCCCAAATCTGCTTCTAACACAGTCTTTCCCATCACAGTAAATTGCAACTCTATGCGGTCAAACGTGAAGGCCAAACACCTTTATTTGTTTGAATACCCTCTGTCTTTTATATCACACATGCAATCCACCAATAAATCTTGTCAACTCTACTTTTAAAATAAGCCTGGTCATTGCCACCTCTCATTCACACCAGGGGTTGGTAAACAACAGCCCATGAGCCAAATCTGACCGATGAATGAATAAACTTTCACTGAAACACAACCGTGCTAGTTCATTTACATATTGTCAATATTGTATTTCAGTAGTTGTCATAGAGCCCATATGAAATGTAAACCCTGGCCAGGTGAGTGGCTCACGCCTGTAATCCCAGCATCATTGGATGGCCAAGATGGGGGGATCACCTGAGGTCAGCAGTTTGAGACCAGTCTGGCCAGCATGGTGAAACTTCGTCTCTACTAAAAATACAAAAATTAGTTTGGTGTGGTGGTGAGTGCATGTAATCCCAGCTACTTGGGAGGCTAAGGCAGGAGAGTCGCTTGAACCTGGGAGAGAGAGGTTTCAGTGAACTGAGATTATGGGTGACAAGAGCAAAACTCCATCTCAAAATTAAAAAAAAAAATGAAGAAGAAGAAGGAAGGAAGAAGAAGAAGGAAAAAGGAAGAAGAAGAGGAATAGGAAGAAGAAGAAGAAAGAGGAAGAAGAAAGAAAAGAAAGAAGAGGAGGAGGAGGAAGAAGAAGAAGAAAGAAAAGAAGAAGAAGAAGAGGAAGAAGAAGAAGAAGAAGAGGAGGAGGAGGAGGAGGAGGAGGAAGGAGAAGAGGAAGAGGAAGAAGTGGAAGAAGAAGAAGAAGAGGAGGAGGAGGAGGACGAGGAGGAAAGAAGAAGAAAGAAGAAAGAAGAGAAATGTAAACCCTAATATAGTTACTAGCTAGCCATTTACAAAAAAATATTTGCTAAGCCTTGATCTGCATTCCTAAGGCTTCTCCCTGCTTTTGTCTCTCTGCTTCCACATACTATTCTCCATAAAGCAACCTGTGAATATGTATAAAAGTTTGCTGACCAATATGCTAGCCATATGTTGCTGCTTAAATTAAAATTCTATTAAATTTAAAAATTCAGTTCCTCATGTGCATTGGCAACATTTTAAGTGCTCAATAGCCACAAGGGGTTAGCGGGCACTGCAGATTTTAGAATATTTCCACCATCACAGAAAGTACTATTATTGTTCAGGACCACTTTCAAACCAAAGTCACATTTTCCTCTACTTCTCTAAACATTCCAATAGCTTTCTAATTCAAAGTAAACATCTTTGCTATGGCCTATTATGTGATCATCCTCTATTCCCAGTTCCACACCACTTTTCTGACCTTCACTTCTCACTCATTGTGTTCTAATCAGACCAGTCCCCTCATAGTTCCTCAAAATGCCAATCACACGGTTCCTTCAGGTACTTTGTACTTGCTGTTCCCTCTTGCTACAACATCTGTCTCCAAATATCTGCATGAACCATTCCCGTATTTCCTTTGGCTTCTGCTCAAATATCACCTTCAGAGATCCCTTGCTTAATTAGCCCTTCAGTCTACTTTACCTTCATAGCACTTGTCACCAGATGATCTATTATCAGTATCTTATGATTCATTAAAAAAATAATATATATAATATTAGTAGTATCTGTATTTCTCTTCTACAAGTTCCAAAGTTCCAAAAGAACAGAATTTTTTCGTTTTGTCACTAATGTAACCCCAGAGCCTAGAACAATATCATGTACACAGTAGATGCTCAAGAAATATTTGTTGAAAAAAATAAATAAAAAATAAATATTTGTTGAATGACTGCTGAGTAAATGAACTTATGAATGAAAACACGCTACAAACCAGTCTCCAGAAGAATTCAGGTATATGAGGTAATGCTTTAAAATGTGTCTTGCTGCAATGGCCTAGCTTCCAGATATGGTTTAAATTTTTTTTTTTTTTTTTTTGAGATGGAGTTTCGCTCTTGTTACCCAGGCTGGAGTGCAATGGCGCGATCTCGGCTCACCGCAACCTCCGCCTCCTGGGTTCAGGCGATTCTCCTGCCTCAGCCTCCTGAGTAGCTGGGATTACAGGCACGCGCCACCATGCCCAGCTGATTTTTTGTATTTTTAGTAGAGACGGGGTTTCACCATGTTGACCAGGATGGTCTCGATCTCTTGAACTCGTGATCCACCCACCTCGGCCTCCCAAGGTTTAAATTTTTATCTTGACTTCCATCAAACTTTGGTCTGACTGAGGTCTCCTTGCGAGTAACTGGAAAAGTCAGTGAAGGATTCTCAACAAAAAAAGACTGTAAGACTCTTGAAATATCAGCCTGGGAAAACCAGATCTGACCTTGCAACTCAAGGCCTCAGACTAAACTTAGCAAGGATTAGTCTGACAGCCTAGGTTTAATTATAATCAATAATCTATCATCAATAAACTGTTAATTGTATAAGATTTTTGACTCTCACGTAAGCTAGATTGGCCTGACTAGCAGTTGCATGTAAGTTTTTTTGTTTGTTTATGTAACTCAGGGCTTCATTTTTAATTTTAAATAAGTCATTATGGAAATAAATTACATTTATCTGGTAGATCAAGATAATATTCTCAGTTGGGCATAGCGGCACCTCTATAATCCAGCTACTCAGGAGGCTGAAGTGGGAGGACTGTTGGAGCCCAGGAGTTCAAGGCCAGACTAGGCAACATAGTGAGGCCCTGTTTCATTAAAAAGAAGAAAGTAAGTTGGGCATGGTGGCTCACACTTGTAGTCACAGCACTCTGGGAGTCCGAGGTGGGCAGATTTCCTGAGGCCAGGAGTCTAAGTACAGCCTGACCAACATAGTGAAACCCTGTTTCTACTAAAAATACAAAAAATTAGCTAGGCATGATGGCACATGCCTGTAATCCCAGCTACTCAGGAGGATGAGGCACAAGAATCACTGAACCCAGAAGGTGGCAGTTGCAGTGAGCCGAAATCACACCATTGCTCTCCAGCCTGGGCGACAGAGCGAGACTCTGTCTTATACAAACAAACAAAAAAGAGAGAGAGAAAACAAAGACGTTCTCCCATCAAGCACAAGAGGTAATGTCTTACCTGTGTTCTCTGCCAGAGGGATATACCATTTCTCTTATTTTAAATAGTGTTCTATTTCTCCACCCTAACCAATTCCAAGAGTGAATGATTGAAACAACAGGGGAGGTGGAAGAGTAAAAGCAGTTGTTCAACGTTTAGCAGCAACTGCCCAAAGGTGCCAGCCAGTGCCAGCTGCAGTACAGCAGACTTTGTTATAAACTGTCTGACCTCTTCTCCCCTCTTTCCTGCCCCTTATAACACTTTTTATTTTTGCTGTGAATCCCAAACCAGCTACTTTAATAAGCAACAGGCAAGTAGCACAAATATATTCACTCATCTAGCAGCTTGCATCTGGCAAATTACATGAATTCCAAAGCAGGTAAATAATTTAAGATTATTAATATAAATGGATAAGTAACAGTTAACTCATAAATAATATTCATAAAGAAAGGAATTTTTCTTCTCTGAGGCATATAGAATGCAAATCTGTATGATGATCCCCGACCTAGGAAAAGGTTAAGAGTAGTTTAATAAACGCACAAGTAGAATTCAGACTGACACGAATTTATTTTTCCTGCGACTACATCCATATGGCAATAATCCAATCTGTGAAGCTGAATTTATGAGGTAAGTGCATAACTCAAAACCTGCTTATTTAAAAATGCAACAATTTAGGGCAGTTTGGAGTAGTGATATTAAACACCACTTTGCATTTTGAATGGCAGTGAAATTTTACATTGATTTTTCACAGAATACACTTAAATGAATACTCCAGTAAAAATTAATGGGTGATTTTCCCTTCCCCAGTGACCTTTAAAACGCCTAAAATTCAAGGCGAAGTACCTAACAGTTATTACCTCTGCTTACTACGCCAGTTGTATCACACCAAAAACCAGCGTTTCAATATTTTCTAATTGGTTATGGATAGAGACACGCAATTGCCAACGGCGGAGTTTAACAAGAGCCGGTTTCCCTTTCCCTGCGGGGCAAAAGAAATGTTGCTTCCTTAGCATTCCTCATTCTGTAGAATCTTGATTTCTAAAAGAAATTAACTATTTTCTCCATTTAAAGGGACTGTATTCTAGACAAATGCAAAGGCAACAAGGATGTAATGAACCCAGGTAACGAAGCTGAATACGTGTGGCCAGAGATGCCAGTTTTCTCTGGTTTTATGTCTTAACACTCTCAGAATCAAAGTGCACTATCAATAGATTTCCAACATTTTATTGTAATGAAAGAACAGTTTTCAGGCATCCAAGTCCCAAATGGTATCAGGGGCAAGGCCTATTTAGCAAGAAATCATAAAGCCACATTTTTATATCTTTAGTTCTGACCTCCAGTCTGTGTGCCAGAATTTATATGCAGCTGCAAATTGCATCAGATATATAACTTCATCTCTGTCCCTTACTTTAAATTCAGTATGTTCAAACTCAATTCTGTGAAGAATCTCAGGTTTTACTGTACTTGCAAGTAACAAGTTAGCCTGCCATTATTTCATGGATGCTGGTAGAAGTTTAAGCGCACACGCGCGCGCGCGCACACACACACACACACACACACACCCCCCGCTCTCCCTACTGGATCAGGGACAAAAGATATTTTATTATTCTCTACAAAAACAGTAGCCATAGTATCATCATTCAGTGGGAGGCATCATCTCTTTCTTCCTAGGCTGTTCACTAACCATCCATCCTTCAGTTCATAACCCAAAGGGTGTCCCTGTGCCTCTGTTCATGACACGTGAACACAAGTGATCCATGGAGCATTGTCTCCCAGCAAATTCCTTCTCACCACGTAAACCTACCCCATGGTTACATGAAAAGAGACACCTGATTTCTTAGGAAGTCATGAAAAAGACCTGATGCTTTTGCTTGACCACAAAGATTCAAAAACCTACTGCATCATACACCAGGCATCATATTTTATCTGGATTTTTCTTTTTCTAAATCTTAAAATGGACTATGTCTAATATAATAAAATCTGGGCTCTGACAAAGTTAGTAACAACATTAGGAATAGGAATGAGAGTCCTCAACTTCCAAATAGATCATTTTTCTGCCATACCACCCTGCCTCCAAATTATAAGAGAGCCTCTAACTTACTAATGGTTCCAATTACCAGTTTTGATTCGTAGTTCTTTCCCTAAGGATACTATATGAACCTCCAATAGGTAACACTCAAAAAGTATGTCTGATGATGTTTCAAGGTATTTTTCTTTATAATAAGTTCCTATGAGTATGGGAAACAGTAAGTTGCAAGGCAATGCCATTGCTGATAAATGTGCAAAACACAGATTTTTTTTTACAATCTTACTGAAAAAAATGAAAATGAAGCTCCATATTTTCTCATCTTCACCCAAAACCAAGGCCAGCCTATTAATTTAGTGACAGGAAGAATGAGTTCTCTGAATTTAAAGTTCTCTATCTTCCCTTAATTGGATACAGATAGTAAATTCAAGAGCAAGTCTACCGGAGGCAAAAGGAATACTGTAGAGCAAAACTACCATTTTAACATCAAATACCACTAAGCTACATATTTACTGTAGGAAAATTGAAGGCTCCTATTTAATGCTAAAAAGTTAGATTCCAGCTCAAAAGATTTTCTTCTCAAAGTTACCAGATACATTTAAGTCCTAAATAAGTATTCACTGTTTTTGTGGTGGCATGCTTAGGATAGCAGTCAGGTCAGTTTGAAGTTACCTATCCTCTTGCTGGAATGTTCATTTTCTGCATCGCCAAATAGTCTCCGTTCTGTTTATCTACCATGGAAATAGTTTGCTAAATACACTAGCAGGTGGCCATTAAGTATCATCAACAAGTTAAGCAAAAATAAATGTCTTGACTCTCTTGAAATTTATGTTTCATTGCTATTTTAACAGAAAACAACTGAGCCAGGCATGAAAAATCAATCACATTATCAGAAATTTTTAGTTGTACCACTTGCTATGTTCCAAAAGTAACTATTTTATTTTCTTTAACATGAATAAGAAAATAAAATACCCCCAAAATAAGATCCTATGGTTGACTGATTTGTGCATTATTATTTCCATGTGTAAAGAGGTTATTTCCTCACTGGTGGTTGTGCCTTGCAACCTCATAGTTATGAAGGTTTATGTGCAACACTCACTAAATAAGTTCCCCGACTAGTTGCATATATAGCAGATTTAGTTATTATTACACTAAGGTATTTTTATTATATTTTAACCTATTATGTATTGGCAAAATAGGTACTAGACACATTTTTTCAGATAAGGAAAACAAGGCTCAGAGATCTTAAGTAAGTGGCTTAAGGTCCAAGGCCAGAATATAATCCTTTATTGGTGCTATACTCTCCCAGAACCCCACACTTAGCCTTGTTTTGGGGGTAGATTTACTTACTCAGTTAATGAAAGACTATTCTAGTCAACAAGCTAGGAACCGGTAATACAGTGAGAAAAACAGAGACACAGACCTTGCCCCAAGGTCCACAGTCAAGTGTGGCCATGATGAGGACATATTAGACAATCATATACAATCAATTACAATCCAGTGGGATAAGGTCCAGTGATTCTGAACTCCTTTGCAGACCTTCAATTCATCCATCCATCCTTTCCTGAGAAGAAGTTAGTTTCTGACAAGCATTTGTCAGAAAGAGAAAACTGAATGCTGAACAAGACACTGCAAACTTTTATTGAACTCTGGCTCACCACATTAAAAATAATTACTATTTCTTGAAATTAGGAAATACTGTTTTTGAGTTTCTGTCAATTCAATTTAGTGAGAAATTTATGTTGTTTTTGTCAGTATGACTTATTAAAAATAATTCTGATTACTTCTTACCTCTTTTTTGCAATGCTAAGCCTCAATCCATGCACACAATGAAGAGCAACAGCAGACAGACAAAGATTGAAGGCATACTGAATCTAAGGGCAGAACTTAAGGAATGAAGGCTGATGACAGACTAGATGGAAGTTCGGAGTTCAAAAACTCAAATCCACAGCTTCCTGGAAAATAAACTGCTTCTAGCCTCGATGGTTCTTCCTGCTTTTAATTTGTTTACTTGTTAATCTTTGTGGAATGCCTACCACCACATTACTTTTCCTAAAAATTCTTCTACGTATCATTGTGTAATAGTCTCTTTTCATGCTGCTGATAAAGACATATCCAAGACGGGGCAATTTACAAAAGAGGTTTAATGAACTTACAGTTTCACATGGCTAGAGAGGCTTTACAATCATGGCAGAAGGCAAGGAGGAGCAAGTCACATCTTACATGGTTAGTGGAAGGCAAAGAGTTTGTGTAGGGAAGCTGCTCTGTTTAAAACCATCAGATTTTGTGAGACGTATTCACTATTGTAAGAAAGCAAAGGAAAGACCTGCCCCCATGATTCGATTATCTTCTACTGGGTCCCTCCCATGACACATGTAAACTGTGGGAGTTATAAGTCAAGATGAGATTTGGGTGAGGACACAAACCATTTCACATGGTTCGACATGAAAATCATGAATGGCTCCAAATGGACTGGAAGATGACTCCTTGATCTTATATTAAGGGCCCTCCACAAATCCAGTCTATTCTCCCTAGAATGAGCCCTTTCCCTAACAAGAATGGGAAAGTGGGTCCACCTACTATCTCTGAACAGGCCTAAGCCCATAACAATTTCCTCACCACTCTCTCAGAGGATCCTTCCTTTTTGGCTAATGTTTACTAAACATTCACCATGTGTTACATGGCTACAGGTATTGATCGGCTTATGATCTATGCAACTTACGACCATTAGACTTTATGAGCACAATCGCTAGCCACGACTGCTCCGTATCTGGCAGCGCGAACGTTGCCCAGCTGGGCGTATGACAGTGCGGACCAGATTCTGGCAGCACTACCATCTCCACGTGCGCTATTTCAACTGTTATTCCAGGCTCGGTATAGCAATTCGTGTTTTGTGTCTTGGATATTTTTCATCAAACCCCTCCCAATAAACTTCTTATACATTTCGAAGCAATGGACCCAAACATCCAACGATTTGCAAGGATTGAACGGATGGCGCACAATGTGTTTCGTCCGTATCGTGAAATTTATGAAGAAAAAAAGAAACATACAATTCAGACAAAGCTCACCATGTTTATGAAAAAACCAACTCCGGTAACCCCAACTGCTGCCTCAGATGACGACATCAACGATCCGCAGCCAAGCACCAGCGGCCAATAAAATGTTTCGTACATGTTTATATATTTTGATATGTTTTGCAATTGGGAAAATGTTTCTTATGGTATTTTTTACACCTGTATTTTGTATTTTTGTATGTACCTGTATTGTGTAATTTTGTATGTTTTGCAAATATTAAACCAGTTGTACTGGTAATGCAGTGTTTTACTTAAACCTGACGAATGTAAAAATAAGAAACAAAATGGTGTAGAGATGATACAAATGGCATAAAATGAACAAAGAAAATTATGATATATAACAATAATGAAAGAAAATTATGATAAAATATGACTTAAAGATTTTTATAACATCATTTCACAGTACTGTACATATAGCCTACTCAACTTATGACCAAATCGTGTTACGACCGGTCTATCGGAACCAATCGTGGTCGTAAGTCGAGCACTAGCTGTATTTTATTTAATCCTCACTATAATCCTAGGAAATATGAACTATTATTATACCAAATTCATATTTTACAATACTGATGAGGCCTAGAGAGATTAAGGGCCTCAGTTCACATGGCCAATGAGCGGGGAAGCAGGGATTTGAATTGAGGACTTACTTTTAGTGTACAAATTTTTAACTGCTATAGTGCAAGAAGCAGGATTATCTGATGGTGACCCTAGAGCTGACCGACTGTTGCCTGGACAATGGGCTGGCTTGGGTTGGTGAACGCCTTCCTCCCAAATCAGTTATCCTCGCACTAGCGGCTTCACTAAAAAGAGAAAACTGCCAATTCACATCGGTATAAAGGCATCTAAGTACTAGGCAAGCAGCTGACATTCTCAGACAACTTCTGCAGGCAGCTGGGGCCCTAAAATGAACTGCTTCGTCCTAAGTAGCCTCTGTACTACTCACCAATAAGAATGCTTCCTTATTCTTGCCGTGTGGTAAAGCAGAATACCAGGGGAACTCAAACCCACAGACTAGTTTCAGAAGAGTCCAAACCTAGTATGCCTAGTACGTCCAAACCTAGTATGCCTTCTTTTCTCTTGCAGACTTAGCCTTGTTAAGTTTTCCCTTTCACCAGTAAAACCTATTCCTCAACCAACACTGGGGAAGGTGGGCAATCAGTGTTGAACTCCGGTGCATGATAAATGGAGACTTAGATGAAATCCAGTGAATGAAACCACCACCAGCTATACAACAGTGCCTTTTGGCATGTGTCTCACTCATTCTTTTAAGGTTGAGCTAAAGCCCTATTCCCTCTGTGAAGAAGTCTCTGATTCTCCTTATTAAAGGGAGTTCCCTAGCCTCTGTTTATAAGAAAGGTGATCCTTTAGCCTGTGAATAAAGCCAGGCTTTGACATATATACCATCTTTAGTTAAGGCAGCTTTTTCCCAAATGTTAATTTTGGTTTCAATGAAACTGTAAGCTCCTCAAGGGTAAGACAAGAGCCCTATATTTAGTAACTTCAACAGGCCCAGATATAAACACATACAAAATAGGCATTCAACATATATTTGCTGGTTGCGTGTGTATGTGTGTAAGTATATTCTGTCCTTCACAAGCCCACACTTCATCTTCTCATTATTTACATATGCACATCTAATACACCAAGTACTGTGTGGTGCGCTGGGTTCACAAAGATACTGTCTCCATACACGAATCTCCCAAGCTAGCAGTAAGATGAATATATAAACAATATATTTAAAAAATTATGCAGAACCATGGGGTAGTGTGGAGAGAACATCACGGAGGACCTCATGGGTTGGGGGCAGGAAGCATGTGTACAACCAGAACAGTTATATTCTAGTAGTGCTCTGGTAAGTCAGACTAAAAGGGAGAAAACATCTGCAACTGAATGAGAAATACACCAACTCTTTGGTTATTAAACAAATAATACTAATCTAAGAGAAGACTGTTCCTATCATTGATAAAATTATAAAGCTCACTTAATGATCAAAAGTTTTCCCACAAGTTATTAACCTTGAATTACACACAAAAGGCAACTTTTACTGATTTTATCATTTGGTAGCAGCCACCTTAAAGGATAAGAAAAATAGTCAACCTTTTAGAACTTTTAATAGTTAATCTTTGGAATTTTTTTTATTGGAATCTATTCAAGATACCAGTTTTTTTTTTTTTTAATGTAACAATGAAAGAAAAACTAAATTTCTTGCTTCTTAATTTAAATTTGAGCTCAAGGAACATAGAACTGGTAAGAATTATAGCCAACTGAAGAAATGTACTTTTAAAAAATATTTTGTAACTAGTATAAGACAAATCAATCCTATAATTACAAAAATATTCTATAAGTAAGCTCTTCGTTTTGGGCATTTTCATTTCCATATGCCATGACAGGAGACCAAATCTGTATTAAAAACCATTTTATGTTTTCAAGTATAACAGGCAAGATTAAATGTAGAAAGTATAGACTATTCTGTGAATAGGGAGAATTTCTCTTATAGATCCTTCTAAAGCAGTATTTTTGCTCTTACATTTTTCTAAATCTTTATCTGTGTACATAGGTTGCATTCACCCAAAACGCGCTCCCATACACAAGTATTTCAACTCTATAACAAGCCCTTCAATTTTTCAATTTGTTTTCCCCAACACAGTGAAAGCCACTTAAAGTCCCACGTCAACTTTTCGTTGCTACATGTCCAGCACTCTGTAGTGCCCTTCACATTATAAGTATTTAATAAACATTTGCTGAATGAATGTCTAAATGAATGAAATGCATTTAGAAAAATAATAAGTACGATGCTAGAATAAACCTTGCTGAAGGTAGTGTTGTAGCATATAGTCTTTCAGAATTTGACTTTAATAATTTAAAGAAGCAGAAAACAATTTCTTGATTGAGATACTATGAGCTTTCTACATTCTCAGGCAGTTAGTTGTTTTAATGATTCGGTATCACCTATAAATGGTTCTCCCCATTTGAACAGGAATACTACGGCAATTTGACAATAACTTTCCAATGAAGAAATATGCTTTCTAGACTAAGAATTAGCATTAACATGGGAAGTAAACTGCCTAGCCTCATGAGTCTATAGTATAGGCTCACAATGATTAAAGAATTAAAGGGCATTGGAACCCCACCACCCTCCCTGCTCTTTCCTTCCTTTCTCTTTCTGAATGCCTCTAACAGAGAAAAGAAAACAACAAACAATGTCTGCTGAAACAACATACAAAATGTGGAAGAGGTAGACAGTCGTCAGTTTTGAATTCAGCAAACAGAAAAAAAGAAACAAAAATTTCCCATATTCACTCAAAATATAAGGGTTTTTAAACTGAACGACTGAATTACTAGAACTTTTAACTTGCCTCTCTCCCATTGGTTGCATTCCCACCTTCACCCCCTTCCAAAAAAACAATCATTAGAAACGTGCAAGATTTAGTGATTTCGTGGCTACTTGGAGGGTAGCAGAGAAAGGAGCTAGAAACCAGATCCATTTGTGTGGTCTGCAGTCAGGTTACACCTTTTCTAGCTAAAGGGTTCAGTAGTGGTCACAAGAAATGAAAGGATAATGTGAACACTGAAGTCTCAAAAATAACTGACTTGGGCACACCTGTAGTCCCAGCTACTCAGGAGGCTAATGCAGGGGAACTATTTTAGCCCAGGAGTTTGAGGCCAGCCTGGGCAACAGAGCAAGACCCTGTCTCTAAAAGAAATAATAATAATAAAATAACTGCTTTGGAATTAGAGATATTGGAATACTCAGTACAAGGTTGCCCAGTTTCCGGTCTCTGCTGTCTAGCCTCTTTTGTACAATCCAGGAAAAAACTGCTGCTCTTTTGTGATGATCATGATGATTTTGAAGAATAAAGAAAAATAACAGAAAACAAGAAGAAATATTAATGGAATCAGGTATTAGAACCATAAGAAAAGCTGGAGATCAACAGATATAACCTACCCCATCATGCCACAGAGAAAAATGAAGCCCAGAGATGTGAGATCTTTCTCAAGGTCATATAGTAGCAGAGCAGAGGCTGAAGTCCAAATCTGTTTACTCTTTTGTAGTCTAGTGCAGTCATTCCTGGTATCTCTATGGGGACTGGTTCCAGGAACAACCCCAGCCCACTGCCCATGGATGCTCGAGTCCCTGATATAAATGATACAGTACTGGCATGTAACCTATGCACATCCTCCCACATACTTTAAATCATCTCTAGGTTATTTATAATACCTAATACAATGTAAATACTACGTAAATAGTTGTGCCAAAGATGTCTGTACATGCTCAACTCAGATGCAATGATCTTTTGATCTACACTTAGTTGAACCAGATGCAGAGCATCGTGATGGTCAGGGAAAAACAAATCCAAAATGGGCATAAATGAATAAACACAAAGGCAGGGTAAGATAGTGAATACCACAGTTAGTCGAGAACTAAGAGCAACAGTCAGGAAATGACAATAATAAGAGGCACCCATATGAAATGAACCCTCTCTCCCATCCAGGAAATCTCCTAAGTGATTCCTGCTAGGAAAAGACTAAATGCTAAGGTTAGCCAGAAAATAATCTGGACTTCATCCTGTTCTTTGCAAGCTCAGTTCTCTTAAGTACACCAAAACAAGTGCAGCTTTACAAGCACTGTATTCAGGGACTATGATAATGGCATTGACTATGTACAACTACATCCCACACTGACAGAGTCTGAGTTCCTCTAAGTGTAGGGGGTCTTATCATTCTCCATCTCACTGATTCTATTTTCCCCTAAAAAATCCATGAATTGCTTAATACCATGTACTTTTATGAGATACTCAAAAGGGAGTGTGTGTATTTTTATCCGTGGGTTTCAGTTTGTGCATTCTTCCACAAAAAAATCCATGGAACTCTCCCTATTCTGAGTTTCACTAAATCCATTTCTTTCTCATTTCGGTCTGAGCATTGCAATCCAGCTCTACAGGTAGTAAATTGAAATGTTTAGTGGCCCATTGCAGACAGATTGAATCTGAAAAGAATACAGCAATAAGAAAGAAGCCAGGCATCAATATCATACAGTAAAGCTCTTACCAATGACAGCGATGATGTAGGGTGAATGATTGAGCATTTGTTAAACTTCTACCATTGTGAAAGTAACCTATTATTTTCCTGGTTGTGCACTGAAATGCCTCAATCACCAACAGAACAAGTCAGTAAAAAATGATATAGTTCATTTTGTATTGCTGTTTTTCCATGGGGACAGTGTGGTGTATCACATCTCTCACCCCTTGAACTCTACCAATACTATGCTCAAAATCTCTTCCTTCATTCATTTTGTAAAATATTTTATATCTTGGTGGCTTTGTTTCTTTGGCTGTTAAAATTAAGCCTGATACCATGACATGGTTTTCTGATTTAGGATTATATAATAAAGAACAGCATCTGGCAAAAAGTATCATGTCAAAACAAAGCAAAGAAAAAAGAAATTAGGAGCAGCTGCCCTGAAATACATTTCTGTCTCTCTGACTAATAAAAATAGTTGAGGCTACTGGACAGATCTCATGCAGTGGCATTTTGCATCTGCAACTACCAATTTACATCACAACTAGTTTCTATGTCGAAATCGTCTCACCACTGAGTGAAATCCCCATACGAATTGAGCCATTGAAGCTGCACTGACTCAGGCCTTTGAGCAAGAGGGAAGACTCAGGATGGCTCTTGAAAGATCAAGTACAGAGACAGCATATCCTTGAGGTCTGTCCCACCCTGTGATGGAAGCCCAGATCATCACCAGTGCTGTTTCTGCTACACTTCTTCCAAAGTATTCTGCTCTAAATGCCAGGCTACTATGGCATACGATGTTTCATGAAACTCATAAGTTATTTTATGGCTGATAGAAATTTGACAATACTCATAGGCAAAGTACCAGGAATCTAAAAGTAAATGCTCTTGTTCATCTGTCATTTGATGATAAGAGGATGGTGACCAATTTAAGTATGGTGTGACAACACGTGTAATAATTATTACAGCAATAACAACAATCACAATAATAGCAGCCTAGCTAACGCCTACACAATTTACCATGTGCCAAGCACTCTTCTAAGTGCTTTACTCACAAAAATCCTATCAAGTAGGTTCTATTGCTACTCCCATTTTACAGAGTAGGAAACTGAGACAAGAGATTAAGTCATTTGTCCAAGGTTTCACAAGTAGTAAGAGATTGGAATTAAGGCAATTTGGCTAAAAAGCCACAGAATCTTCACCACGACCTGAAACCTCACATCACTTTGAAAAAAAAAAAAAAAAAAGGAAAACAGATTATGATAGTGTTGAGTCTATCAGAGCATATTTTAAAACAATGTTAAACTGACTATAGGCAATGAATAGACATAATCTTCCAGCTATCTAGTGTGAGGTCTGGCCAAACCCATATTAAATATGATTATGCCTCCTTCTGTTAGACCGGATGTAATGAAAACCTTATTCTAATAACAAACAAGGTATCTCAACAAATTGGCAGGTAGCAACTCTCACCTGCTGGGGCAGAGCCTGGTGACAGCCACTGCTGATAATCAGTATGCAGGATGCTTCACAGTAGCTGACTGGTCTGTGCGTGGAACTGTCTTGCCTCCCTTTTATCTTTTTTCTTCCTCCTTGATGTCATCTCCTATGTCCTATTCATCTGCAGAATCTATGTTTCTACAGCACCTCCATCAATGCCCACCTTGGCAGACAGTGCCTGGTGATAATTTGTTGTCCTTTGACATTACACAGGCTGCACTAGTAAAGAGGAAGCTGCTTATCAGAACCACCTTTCTGAACACAGCGCCCATTACAAATCTTTCCCTGTTAGTGAGGAGAAGTAGCCATTTGTGCAACCAGATCAGGCACATCAGATGCCGTTTCTTTGAAGACATAACCAAACCTAATACTCCAAAATAACTGCTCTGGAAAAACGCAACTGCATGATGAACAAACTCACATTTTCTAAAATTATTAAATGTAGATATTTGGTAAGGGTTTCTTATAAAGGTGTGATCACGGATGGAGACAGTACGGTAGTGGAGCTATGGAACCATGGGGTCAGACTAACGGAGATTTTTGTTTTTTGAAAACACTTTATTAGGATATAACTGACAGATGAACGAAATGCTGTACATATTTAATGCCTATAACTTGATGAATTTGTAAATAACTATACACCAATCACCTTTCCAGTTACTTACAAACTGTGTGATCTTCGGCAACTTACTGAGACTCAGTTTGCTCATCTTTAAATTGGAATATGATAATGCCCTAAGTTGCTGTGGGACTGATATGAGAGAATGAACATGAAGAACCCAGCACAGTGCTCACAACAAAATGGAAACTTCTCTCTCATCAGAATTTAACCTCTACAATGGCAGGGAATCTTGTCTGTTCTGTAGCACGTAATAAAATGTCCAATAAATATTTATTGAATAAATAAATGAATAAATGTGCTGATTGGCTTCTTCCAATCCACTCATTGTCAATTAATGTTGATTTCCCTTTTTCCATAATGTGGAATGGAATTCTTTTATTAGGTCTAGGTAACTTACTGGATCCTTTAATATCAATGTTCCCCATCTGGCTAAATAAAATGTTTATTCTTTCTCAAACTCAGTATCACAAACTTGACAAGAGGTTATAATAAATGCCTCAAATTCTTCATTTATTTTAGTTTATCAAGTCACATATGAAGAATTCCTACTTTTCTGTATTGACCACATATCCTTCCTTTTTTGTGTCTTCTTCTCCTTGTAATAAGGAGTCATATACTTCTACTTCACCTTATACTAAGAAGTCAGTACTTCTACCTCTAACTTCTGAGTCTGATAATTTTTATTAGATTCTATCTTGAGGATTTCAAAAAAGCACGTTTTGAATAATATGAACCACAAAGCACCTTTAAAATTTCTGGTATTTTTATCATTCCATTTCTAAGTAATTGTCCAGGGTGATTCATGATAACCAGAATTTCAAAATTCCAGGGACTCCAATCCATCAAAAACAAAAATGAGGCCAGGCGCAATGGCTCATGCCTGTAATCCCGGCACTTTGGGAGGGCCAGGTGGGTGGATCATTGGAGGTCAGGAGTTTGAGAGCAGACTGCCCAACATGGCAAAACGCCATCTCTACTAAAAATACAAAAATTAGCCAGGCGTGGTGGTATGCACCTATAGTCCCAGCTACTCGAGAGGCTGAGGCAAGGGAATCGCTGGAACCCAGGAGGCAGAGGTTTCAGTGAGCTGAGATCATGCCTGCACTCCAGCCTGCGCAACAGAGCAAGACTCTGTCTCAAAAAAAAAAAAGATAGCAAATATTGTTTGGAAATAAGCATCCGGGAGGTGAGCAAAAATTGGGTAGATTTCTAATTAATTAATTGGTATTTCATTTTCAATTTTTTCTTTGTTTCTCTTTAACAATGGCTTTTTTTCAAGTTGACCCTTGTGGAGGAAAAAAACGACTTTTCTGTCGTCTATTCTTTTGTTTTTCTTTTTATATGTCTATACAGAGTCTCACACTGTCACCCAGGCTGGAGTGCAGTGGCATGATCTCAGTTCACTACAAACTCCACCTCCTGGGTTCCAGTGATTCTTATAACTCAGCCTCCAGGGTAGCTGGGATTATAGACATGCACCACCACATTTTCTGTCATTTTCTTGGCTAATCATGGATCTCTATTAAAGTATTTACTGATAAAAGTACATTCTATACTTTTACCAGTAAATGCTTTAATACAGATCCTTCAAAGCACTTCACAACTAATTATGTCCTAAATTAGTCTCTTGGCTTCAATTTTATATTGGTTTAAATAAAAACGGGTAAGAAAAGGCCACCCAACTTGTTCACATGCATGTCTTTTAAGAGCTCTGGTTTACTGTGATAGAGACAGTGAAAACTTAAGTTTATGAATGCGATGGTCTGAATGTTTGTGTTTGCCAGAATTCACAGCCTGAAGGCCTAATCCCCAGTGTAATAGTATTACAAGGTAGGGCCTTTGGGAGGTGCTTATGTTTAGATGGGGTCATAGGGTGGGGCCTCATGAGGGGATTAGTGCCCTTATGCAAAGTAGAAGAGACCCAGGTTCTCCTTCCTCCCTCACCCTTTTCCTCTTTCTCCACCCATAAGCCACAAGCGGATATTAAGCACTTCAAATGTGGCTAGTCCAAATGGAGATGTGCTCTAAGTGTAAAACACACATTGGGTTTCTAAGACCTGATATGAACAAAAGAATGTAAAATATCTCCTTAAAAATGTTATACTCATTACAGATTGAAAAGATAGTATTTTTGATGCACTGGATCCAATAAAATATATTATTAAAATGTTTTTCATCTGTTACTTTATACTATTTTAATGTGGCTCATATGATTTCTATTAGAAATAAAATTACATTTGTGGCTTGCATTATGTTTCTTATGTCAGAGAAGGCTCTTGGTCAACAAAAAGCCATGTCTAATGATGACTTGGTGATTTCCATGTATGTGTGTATAAATGTAAATATATGTAAGTACAAATACTTATATGTGTGTGCACCTCTCATTTGCTGTATGCTTTTGTAATTGATAAACCTATTTCATAAATTCTTATAAAGTAAAATCATAGTAGTATGCTGGAAATTGCTTAACTGGATATTTTTGGTAAATAATTTAATTATATTGAGGCCAATGGAACTAACAAAAAGATACATACACAATTTTTCACACACACAGACACAGACTTGCACATATACATACACATGGTGGTCATCAAAATGACATTAATTCAGACTTGTTGGGAGGGAAATTTATGCACAATTTAGCAGAAAAGTCAGGTGAATACTATGCTTTTTTAAAAAAAATTAAGAGATATTATTTCTAAAGCTATAATTGCACTGGAACTTCTAGCTAAATGCTGTCTGCTTCTAGTAGAAACTAAGTTTAATAAACAAATAAAAATACAGTAGCTCCTCCTCACCTACAGTTTTCCTTTCTGTGGCTTCAGTTACCTGCAGTCAACTGTGTTCCAAAAACATAAAAAGAAAAATTCCAGAAATAAACAACTCGTAAGTTTTAAATTGCACACCATTCTGAGTAGTGTGATGTCATCTTATGCTGTCCCATCCAGGATATGAATCATTCCTTTGTCTAGTGTATCCATGCCTTTTATGCTACCTGTCCATTAGTCACTTTGTAGCCATCTTGGTTATCAAGTTAACTGTTAGATAGGTATTGCAGCACTTCTGTTCAAGTAACCCTTTATCTACTTAATAATGCCTCCAAAGTGCAAAAGTAGTGATGCTGGCAATTTAGATATGTCAAAGATAAGTCATAAGATGCTTTCTAAATATTTAATATTTTTGGAACACAATTGACCACGGGTAACCGAAGCCACAGATAGCAAAATTATGGATAGGGAGGACTTACTATATTTTTATTTGTTTACTAAACTATAGTTTCTACTAGAAGCAGATAGAATTTAGCAGTTCCAGTACATGCATAACTTTAGAAATAAACTATCTTTATTGTTATTATTACTGTTATTATTTTTTGAGATGAAGTCTTCCTCTCCATCAGGTGGCATGGAGTGGGGTGAAATGGCAGGGTCTGAGCTCACTGAAACCTCTGTCTTCCAGGTTCAAGTGATTCTGCTGCCTCAGCCTCCCGAGTAGCTGGGGTTACAGGCATGTGTCACCACATCTGGCTAATTTTTGTATTTTTAGTGAGAGACAGGGTTTCACCATGTTGGCCATGCTGGTCTTGAACTCCTGACATCAAGTGATCCACCCACTTTGGTCTCCCAAAGTGCTGGTATTACAGGCGTGAGCCATCGGGCCTGCCCCTCTATTAAATTTTTTTAAAAACTATAGTATCTACCTGGAGGAGATGGAGTATTGCTCTGTCACCCAGGCTGGAGTACAGTAGCAAAATCTTGGCTCTCTGAAACCTCTGCCTCCTGAATTCAAGTGATTCTCCCACCTCAGCCTCCCGAGTAGCTGGGATTACAGATGTCCACCACCATGCCCAACTAACTATGTTGTATTTTAGTAGAGATGGGGTTTCACCGTGTTGCCCAGGCTGGTCTTGAACCCCTGACCTCATGATCCCGCGGCCTCGGCCTCCCAAAGTGCTGTGACTATAGATGTGAGCCACCACATCTGGCCCTATTTGGCTTTTCTGCTAAGTGAAAAGGTGAAAGTTCTTAACTTAGGGAAAGAAAATAAAATCATATGCTGATGTTACTCAGATCTAAGGTAAGGAAAAATTTTTTATCTGTGAAATTGTGAAGCGCATATTGTTGTTATAATTGATCAACATGTTGAGCAACCCTATTCCAAAAGTCTGAAATCTGAAATGCTCCAAAATCTGAAACATACTGAGCATCATATGATGCCAGAAGTGGAAAATTCCACACGTGACCTCATGTGACAAGTCACAGTCCAACTGCAGGTACACAACACAGCTTATTCAGCACCCCTAAGGAAGAAATGACCCTCCCAGGACAGATATTTTTCTTTCCTTCAGCTGCAATATATCTTTTCCACGCACACCCAAACGCTCCCCATAAAAGTACACTCACAAAGTATAATATAATGCCACAGGTACAGGCCAGATGCAGCAAGGACAGGTTCCCCAGGATGAAGCTAAGACCTATGTACTTTTGTGTTTTTGTGCTTATTCTCTGCTTGTGGTGCAAAGATATTACTGTTTTTGTGCTTATTCTCTGCTCTGTGGTGCAAAGATATTGTTGAAAATGTCAAGAAGGCTTGCGGATATGCCTATGGGTAACAGCGATAGGAAAAACGAGAAAGCATTTATGTTTCTCTACAGCACTGAAAGTCAGGCTGTTGGAGAAACAGAGACACAGTGTAAGTATGAAACCTGTCACAGAAGACTACGGAGTTACAGTAACCACCACATATGACCTGAAGAAGCAAGGATAAACTGTTGATTTTCCATGCTGAACGTGATGAATAAAGTTAATAAAAAATAGAAAAATACTGCATAAAGCAAAAATCTTAGGGAGGGCCATGGTGGCTCACACCTCTAATCTCAGCACTTTGGGAGGTCAAGATGGGAGGATCACCTAACTGCAGGAGTTCAAGACCAGCCTGGGCAACGTGGCATGTCCTTGTCTCGATTTAAAAATTACTTAATTAATTAACTAAAAAATTTTAGGTGTTGAATGAGTGAATCCATCAGTGTCACAGTGAACACATGCCACTTAATGGTATGCTGACGATGAAACAAGCAAAGATCTATCAAGATGAACTGAAAATTGAAGGGAACTGTAAATATTCAACAGGCTGCTTGTAGAAACTTAAGACATGGAATTCAATTTGTTTTAAAGACTTATACAGTGAGAAAGTATCTGCTGACCATGAAGCAACAGAGCAATTCACTGATAAATTTGCTAAGGTCATCACTGATGGAAATCTGATGCCAGAACAAATCTATAATGCTGTCAAAACATCACTGTTTTGGCGTATTGCCCCAGAAAGACACTGGCTATAGCTGATGAGACAGCTTCTACAGGAATTAAGGATGCCAATGACAGAATAATTGTGCTGGGATATTCTAATGCAGGAGGCATGCGTAAGCATAAATTTGTTATGATAGGCAAAGGGTACATCCTCCCTGTTTTCAAGGAGTGAATTTCTTAGTAACCCACAATTATACGAACAAAAAGGCATCTATCACCAGGGACATCCCTTATTGGTTTTAAAAACATTTTGTAGCAGTGACTTGTGCTCACTGAAAGGAAGCTGGCCAGGAGGACAACTGCAAGGCTTTATTATTCCTTGACCACTGTTCTGCTCATCCTCCAGCTGAAATTCTCATAAAAAATCATGTTTAAGCCACATATACTCTCCCTAAATGTGACTTTATTAATTCATCCATGTGATTACATCAATGCAGAGTGAATATGAAAACACATTCCTGAACAACATGCTAGCAGCAATGAGCATTGGTGTGGGTGTGGAAGATTTTCAAAAGGAGTTTAGCGAAAAGTATGCTACATGTACTGTTGTCAACTCCTAGAACACAGTGACTAAAGACACAGTTGTGTATGCCTGGCACAGCTTCTAACCTGTGATTATGTTCAGTGATAATGATGAACAAAATGGTGACTCTGAAGGATTTCACATATCAAGTGAGAAAAAAATGTCTGATCTCCTTACATATGCAAAAGATACATCTTCAGAAGCCATCAGTATGCTAGAAGAAGTGGATGTTAAAGAAGTTTAAAATTAATAATGAGGCTTCAGTTATTCATTCATTGACTGGTGGCAAAATAACCAAAACGGTTCTGATTCAAGGTGACTGTGATAATAGTGATGATAAAGATGGCATTGTTAACACTGCAAAATTACTGTCTATAGACAACATGGTGAAAATACGTGATGAACTTACTGAAGAACCAGAGCAGTACACGTTCATAACAGAACATGATAGTTTACAAAATTAAAGACAGACTTCTAAGACAAAAATCCTTATGGAGGCAGATGACTTTTAAAAGCCACCCAGCTGAATGCTTCCTCATCCCTAGAGGATCCGCTTCCTGGTCCCTCAACTGTTTCTGATCTTTCTTCTCACCTAAATAAAATATAGGCTGGGTGCAGTGGCTCACATCTGTAATCCCAGCGAGTTGAGAGGCCAAGGCAGGAGGATCATTTGAACCCAGGAGTTTGAGATTGGCCTGGGC
Organism: Sapajus apella; assembly: GCF_009761245.1. Lineage (NCBI taxonomy): Eukaryota > Metazoa > Chordata > Mammalia > Primates > Cebidae > Sapajus > Sapajus apella. Next base: position 7,957,182 of record NW_022436947.1, read on the forward strand.
AACATAGCAAAATGAAAAAAAAAAAAAAAAATTAGCTGGAAGTCATGACACTCCCTTGCAATCCAGGCTACTCAAGAGGCTGAGGTAAGAGAATTGCTTGAGCTCATGATTTCAAGGTTGTAGTGAGATGTGATCATGTCACTGCACTCCAGCTTGGGCAGCAGAGTGAGACCCTGTTGAAAGAAAAGAAAAGGAAAGGAAAAGGGAAAGGAAAAGAAAGAAAAGAAGAGCAGAGCAGAGCAGAACAGAACCAGCATCTCTGGTGGTAAGCTGGCTGTTCTCTGCTGCTGCTGTGTTTCAGCAGCTGATGCAAGTCTTCTGGCGATGCTGCTGTGCTGCTTACTTACCCTGAACACATTATTTTTTCACTATGTTAATGGTATATTTTTTGCTATTAAACATTTATGTGTGAATAAACATAAGAAAATGATTGCGTATCATCAGCATATATATTCAGGGTCAGAAATGATGATCACTTCAGCCTGGGAGGTCAAGGCTGCAGTGAGACGAGAACACTCCACTTCACTCTAGCCTGGGCGACAGAAGGAGGCACTGTCTCAGAAAAAAGAAATGATAGTGATTCCAAATAATCACAGGTTGCCCCCGTGGGTGGCTGAGATAGTGACATCTTTGCTTTCTGATGTTTTAATGTACACAACCTTTGTTACAGGCACAAAATTATCAAAAATATTATATAAAGTTATCTTCAGGCTATGTGTATAAAGTATATATGAAACATACATGGATTCTATTTTTAGGCTTGAGTCCTATCCTCAAGATAGCTCATTATATATATGCAAATAGTCCAAATCTGAAAACAATCAGAAATGTAAAACATTTCTGGTCCCAAGCATTTCACATAAGGGATATTCAAACTCCATTTTATTATTGGTTATTATTATTAATCTCTCACTGTACCTAATTTATAAATAAAATCTTATCACAGGTATGTACATATAGAAAAAAACACAGTGTATACAGGGCTTGGCACTATTTAGGGATTCAGGCATCCATTGGAGGTCTTGGAATGCCTTCCCCATGGATAAGGAGGGAATCGCTCTAACCAACAACCAACATAGCAAGGTCAGTCCCCAGTATAAGCAAAATCCTTAACAGTGTCTGAAACACTGTTGATTAAACAGACAAATGTTTTCCTTTTCAGCTTGGTGATCTTGTTTAATCAGGTTAATATTTTCCTTCATCAAAATCTTTAAGGTAATACTATGCTTCAACTCAGTTCCAATTCAGATCAATGCTGAATTATGAACTCTCTTACACACTGCAGAGATCTTTTTGGGTATGTAAGAGCTATCTGGATCATAAACAATTTCTCAAGTGTAGGACATTTTACTTTAAATTACCTATGGAGAAATTCAAGTTGGAAAAGCAAGACTTCATAGGTGTTTTTAACTCTGGTGGAATATCACTTGCAAGTTCAAAGTAATTTTTATTCTCATACTGCTTACCTGGTCTTTTCTATTTATTTCACAGGTAAGTATAAATTATAATACATTATAATTTTTTTTTCTTGGTAGGGACAGGGTCTGACTATGTTACTCCAGCTGACCTTGAACTCCTGAGCTCATACTAAGCCTAATATTTGAATTTGATTAAGTTAAATTACCTTACAACAGATACTATTAAGTTAATATTGACTATCAGAGAAGATCTCTTTTTTCCCTTTAGTAACTACAAATAATGGCCACAGAGAGAGGTCCCTGTAATGTTCCTTGGACTAAATTTGATACTTAAGTCTCCATATAAAAAACAATTACCAAGCCAATCTCTTTCAGCCAGTAAAAACATAAATACAGAAAAACAAATGAATGTGGATTGTCTATTATTATTTGTCATAAAATGATCTGACATATACATCTTAACTAAGACCATCAGTAAAACAATGACTGCAGGCTGAAATCCAAAAGCTGCATATTTGACCATGTGTCTCCTGAGATAACCCTCTTGCTAATGAACAAATGGAAACAATTTCCTGCAATTTTAGAACTTGTCAAAACTCACAGAGCATATCAGAGATGAATCTAGGAAAAGAGCCCATACCAATATCTTTTCAATTTCTTTTGTTAACATACAAAGTTGAGATGACTTTGATATAAAGAGCTTGAATCAACATCTTACAGAATACACTAGTGCAGCTCCTCCAAATTATATCTTTTAAAAAAAAATAGTCCCTCAAGAGAAAATAAGAGTAATATTGAAGAGGGATTCTGTTAACACATAACTGTAAAACATTGCATGCTATATCAATCTCTTTGGTACTATGCACTTTATGGCACATTATAGTTGAGGAAAGTCCTGGAGTAAAAAGTAAAAAACTCTGTTAACTTTTACTTAATGAAGAGTTTTTTTTTTTCCCAAAATCCCTCTCTTCCCTTCTCCTGGCCATGATTCCAGTTACATTTCTTGGTAGCAATAGTGCCATGTGGACTGCAGTTGGCAAATGCTGGTATTTTGAAAAGTATATGGGATTGAAAGACAAATGAACATAGTGTCAGACTAAATCTAAGGGACAACCTGTATGACTTCAGCAAGCTATTTAGCTACCTCAGACCTCAGTTTTGTAAAAATAAGAATCACAACATATGTCACAATTAGATAACATGAAATTAGTTGTTGTGTTACATTTTCTATTGCAAACAATAAACTTTATTCATCACATCAAAATCAAACATTTAGTGAATGTTCGCTGTTTCAGACTATAAGAGAGCTCCCAGAGATGGTCCTTACATGAAGGGGCTCACAAGTACTCAAGAAGACTCTGAAAGTTGTCCATACCAAAAGAGAGGCACTTATGTCAAACTCCAACAAAATGGAGCCGGGACGCCATGAAGGACAGGATCTCATGCACATTTGCTTGACAACAGGAATCATCATAAGAGACTCTGTAAAAACCACAATGTTACATAAAAAGCCACTGCAACCCTACATACAGATTAGTTCTATGAGGACACCTGCCCAGCAACAGCCTGTTCCACTAATGAACTGATGCCAAACAACTACTGTGAACTCACTCATTTTGCCTTTACAGACTCTTGCCTTCCTTTGCCTTTGGATGTGCCTATGATTCATCATAGCAGGCATATCATGGATTGTTCTCCTATTTCTGAATAAACCCTTTGGAGAGTTGATCTTTCTGTTGTTTATTTTAGGTTGACAAGACATGCACTTAAATGAACCACTGCAGGTACAGACTGCAGGAATAACACTGACTCAGGCTAGAAAAGTGTCAGGCGAAGAAGGCTCTTTTGAGGAATGGACCTGAGGGGATGCATACCAATTTGCTCCAGGAGCAAAAAAGGGAAAGAGAATTCCAAACAGAGAGAAGAGTATAAGAACATGCATCTTTAAACACTCTAAACTAAATAAATATATCCCTCTGTTAAGATTTCAGACTATCCTCTTTAATGTACATTTTAATTTCACCTGTGCAAACATTTATATTATATCTATCAGTGTGATTCTAAGAAAAGTGAATGCTGATACTAAACAATAACATTACTTCTAGAAAGCAACCTCAAGTTAGTGGATAGTTTCACAAGAAATACCACACATATGCTACAGAACTGGCAAAGCACATGCCTATTTTATTGCTTATTTTTTCATTTTCATAATTTATTGTTACAGTCAGTTTTTAATTTCCATATTCCAGACTCACATCATACACAAATAAATTAACAATCAGTTTCTAAACCTTAATATTCTATTCACAATCACAACACATGGCCTCAAAAACTACCAAGACAGAAAAACAATAGTCAACATATTTCCCAAAAGAAAAAAACAAGGTACAGAGTAATGTGTTAGAGTAAAACGCACATTGAATATAGGTTGCTGTTTTTATAAGTTTAATAAATAGTTATACAGTCTCTGGTGTGAAAAAATAAAGTTGTATATCTATATGCATTGCATCTTTTTTTTTTTTTTTTTTGGAAATCAATCTGCTGCCTGTGCTGGAATGCAGTGACGTGATTTTGGCTAACTGCAACCTCAATCTCCTAGGCTCAGGTGATCCTCCTGCCTCAGCCTCTCAAGTAGCTGGGACTAAGGGTGGCCACCAAAACACCCAGCTAATTTTTGTGCTTTTTGTAGAGACGGGGGTTTCACCATGTTCCTCAGGCTGGTCTCAAACTCTGGGCTCAAGCGATCATCCTGCCTCAGCCTCTCAAAGTGCTGAGTTACCAACATGAGTCACTACAACCAGCTTGCATCGTCTTAAGAATAACAGTCTCAACACAGAAGTGAAGGCACTACTTAAACTATACAAAATGGTTTTTTTTTTTGAAAAAACAATAGCCTAAGATTATCTTCCCTCCCATAGAAAGGCACTGATACACAGAGCAGGGGTAAACAAAACACAACACAACCAAAGTTACACATGTAAATCGACTTAATTTTTTTCATAAATTATTTAAGTTTTTAATGAAATAACTCATTCACTTTCTTCTGTTTTTAAAACAGAACACATATGCAGTTAGTACAACACATTTTTAAAACAGCTAACTTTGGTTTTATGGTAGAGCTGGTGACAGACTCTCTTCATTGACCAAAACTTGAGTCAGCCACCCCTGAGTACTTTCTGAGTAAGTAGACATTGGGCTTCCCTCTCTGCTCTTGTAGAATCCAGTTTGAGCAAGAATCCAGCTAAGTCATTTTCGGGAAAATCGTCCACCTTTGATATCTGACCCCCCTGGACAACTTACCATCTGGCCTGCCTTCAACAATGGTCCTATCAAGTCAGGTTAGCCAGAAACCCCTGCAGCTGATGCTTCCACTTGGTGACTTTTCCACCCTCTCGCGCGCCATGCTCTTTGGTTACAAATCCCCTCTTGTCCCTGTTGGAGTCAGGGTAAAGCCCAATCTCTCTTCCCCACTGCAAGGCCCCATCACAGTGGTCCCCATACCTATGGCCACAATCTCTTGAATGAAGCCTGACTCACCGTCTTTAACAAGTGCCAAGAATAATTTTTTTCTTTAACACTGAGTTTTGAAGGGAAAAGTATATGAGCTCTGGAGTTACACACCTCTGGATTCTAAGCCATATTCTACCATTAACTAGTTTTCTGGCTTTCTGTAAGTTTAAAAACCTTCAATGCTCAACAACAAAAACAAAAAGGGAAATAATATTTACTTTACAGAATTATTTTGAGTGAAATAAGATAATCTATATCCAAGTGCCTTCCTCTTCCTTAAACTTGAAAAGCTATTCAGTCCCCCAATTTCTATTTTACCTTATGAGGAGAAATATTTTTTAAAAAACAGAGGTAAGGATATTAATCAAAGAAAAGAAAGAAGATGACACATCCAGTGTAGGGAAAGGACAATCTCTTTATCTTGAACCATGGCAAAACACTAGTGTTACCATGAGAGCTTAAAAAAACAAAATAAAACAAACAAACAACAATGACAAAAACCTTCCCAGGTCCCAAGCCTTACCCTATAGTATCAGAATCACCAGGGATGGAGTATAGGAGTAAGAACTACTTTCAAAGTTCCCTAAGTAATATGATGCAGCCAGGCCCATGCTAAGAACAAATTTCCTACAATAAGTAAGAGTTCTAACACAGTTTGTGCTCAAAAAATGATTATTAAATGAATATATTGCACATGATTAACTAATTGAGCCACTTGTAAAATCATCAAAAAGGAAAACTACACTAATAACGTCTAAGGGACAAGAGATATAGAGACAAATAAGACATTTTCCCCTTACAACTTAATAAGGGAGAGGCTGATGTGTAAACAAAGAAATTAAAACTGTGATAAATGCAACAACAGAAACACAGTAAAGAGGAAAGCGGGATTAATGTGCTGCTCTAAAACAGCTATAAGAAATCAATAATTATGTTATTCTGTTGTCAGTAACAACATAAATTATACAGAATAAGAGACCAGAATTTGAGTGAGAACATACATTTGTTTTGCATTTATGATATTGTTAACATGAGACCATGAGGTATGTTGGGGGTCGGGGGGAAAGAAGAGCTTTATTTCCTGTAAGCACTATGCAGGTTGGGGATCGGAAGCCTACAGTGCAAACTGAAAATGTGCTGGCTCTGACGATGGGTTGGAGACTCAGAGATTATGAAGGCAGAAACTGCAGGGCAGAGGAGGGGAGCAAGGGGAGTGAGGAATAGTCCTGATTGGATGGACTTTAAGCCCTAAATCACCTGCTTCTCTTAACTGGCTGGTTCGGTGGTCAGTTGGTTTGTAGCAGAGGGTCTGCTGATGGTCAGCTGGGGGTTTTCAGCTACAGCCGATCTCTGCATTGACAACAGAAACTGGTTTCACATGATTGTAGGAAGGGAGGTTTCTGTGACACTTTAACAGCATTTCTGCAGAACACAGAGAACATGACTGCGCCCTCAGCCAGCCAAGGAAGGAAGATTCTGTTTAACAAGTATCTCAGCCACAGGAAGTCCACCTTGTCAGCCAAGGGCATACTTTAACAATGTCATGCTTTAAATGCCCCTTGATCAGGAAAATGTTTTAGTTTTTAGTGACCTAAGAAGCAGTACAAATAACCTCTAAAACGTGGCAAATATTTGAACCATATTTACATGTTAATTTTCATATAATAAAACTATTTCAAGCAATCCCTATATACATTCATATTTCGGGTTAACAAATGAATTTGGATGGTACCTTGGCTTTTACCGTAATAGGATTTGATTCATACAACATAAGTGTTAGGATAGGCATAATTCGGATGCCTCTGGAATTCTATTTCAAACCTGTTAAATGCTGAGACAACTCAATGGACATCAATGATAATGGACTAGAAAAGGTGCTATCTCTATGTCACTGCAACAATGATCAGTGCAAACTTATTTAAGCTGATGATGGTTTGGTTTTACACCAACATTTAAATAATGATAAGTCATTAGTTAATTACGATAACATTATTAAATAATAATAAGATGGAAGTGTTTAACGGTATCTAGGATTTGTTCCATTTTTCCATTCAATCAACAATAATTTCCTGAGGTTTCTCATAAAAGGTTCTTAGCCCCTGTGAGTGTCCCAGCGCAGGAGATAAGTGTTAAGAGCTGTACACCACCGACCTGAGCTCAGTTAGAGGAAACACAAACAAAGCCTGTGATGCTGTAAAAAGAGAAGCACACAATGAGCAATTCCTAGATTGGCAGAGAAAAGACTTTAGTAAAAAGTATTTTACAAAGTGACATAATTCAACTAATAATGTGTATATTTTGCAATCACATTTGGTGAGTATGCTAGGAAATTCTACTGCTCATAGCTGGATTCTAGAAATACTCTCTTGAGAATTACTTTTGGTTTGTATTTTTCTACTTGGGTTTATTGGTGCTAAGGTAGTTTTTTTTGGTTAGTAGTACTTCATACATTTTTCAGGTTAAACCTACCACAGACATACTCCATAGCCTCATTATTTATGCTTAGGTGAGAAGTGAATGTCTTCCAAAGACACTCTTGACCCCGCCCGATCATTATTTTCTCTGTATTATTTTGCATCCCATCAGAGATGAGGTGGTGTGTCCAACAGCAGATTGAAACATCAGTCATGAGATTATGACGTACACGGTGGAGGTGGTCAAAGGGTAACATCTTTTCCATGTGAAGGCTTCCTGTGATTTTAAGCAGAGCTTTATTCTAGGTACCCTGGCTGCTTTTCAATTTCTCAAATGTGCCATGCTCTTCCTCACCTCAGAACCTTCAACTCTCAACTTCAATACAAGTCCCCAGGGAGGCAACTTTGGCTGAACCTTCTCAAAGTGGTCACCCAATTTTATTCTTTATTGTATTACTCCCTGGTGATTCCCTACATGCCACTTACTGGATTTTGTAATTATCTGATATTTTTGCTTGCTTACTTCTTGTTTATTATCTGTCTCTTCCCATTATATTTATAAGCTCCGTGAAGACACAGGTCATATCTGTCTGATTCACTATTACATATACAGCATATCTAATATGCTCTGGCATATAGAATATATTCAGTAAACATGTATTATTAGTATTTTTTACTCTGTTGTACTGCATTTACTTCATAAAGATATACTCATTACATTACAAAGTATTATTCTTCAAGAGAATCTCTAGAAGCTATCCCACTTTCAGGAACAGATAATTCTTCTGAGCAAATGGTATATTTTTTACGATAGACCCAAGGAATCAAATGAGATTATATATATGTGTGTGTATATATATGTGCATCTCTGTGCTGGTTGCTGGAAAGCTCAAGACATATTCACAGTCCATCTCCAACTACTAACATCAGTGATTGCTTCTGACTTTTTGAGCCACAGTTTCATATTTCTCATATATCATTAAGTTTAGCTTAATTGCATCTGCAAAAGTCACCTTAAATCTTTCGTGGATAAAGGGGATAAGGATATACTACTCTAAAACATGCTGCTCAAGCACAAGGACTATTTTGAGCTGAAGGCATGTGAGAATGAATAGATGTAGGAAGAGTTCTCTGCCCTCCCTTATCTGCTTAAAAGCAGTGCAGAAATTTCCTTGTGAAGGTGTTCCCCACTTCTGCACCACAGAAAGGAGAGCAACTCTTATGGCAAGTTATCACAAGGTTAGGAGATGGCACCGAGAAGAGACTGCGTAAGCAATGCTTACTAAAATAATCCTAATTTCCATTAGTTTCCCTCATATTCCTAGTCACTTCCCCACAATTTATGGCCCCTTGAAGCCCAATTCCCCACTGTCCTACGTTTGAATGATAGAACACCCTGAGACTAACCACATTTTTTGATTTCCTTTTCTGTGAACGCCCAAGTATGTAAATATTAATAAAAATTGTGTAACTTTTATCCTGTTAATCTTTTGTTATTCTAATTCACTGGTCCCCAGGCACTGAATTGAAGAATGCAGTGAAAAAGCTTTTCCTCCCACCACGTGGAAAAGGGGAGAATATAAACAAACATATCTGTTTGTTGAGATGAAGCATTTTATTCGCTAGAATCCCAGGAGAGCTGATCATCTCAGTGAAAAGCCTAGAGCAGGAATGATCCTGTGTCCAAGGAGGCATTGTTGCAGGAGGGACAGAAAGAAGAAGGGAATGGTAACAAGGAAATGGCACAGTGACATGGGGCCTGTGGGGACATATATATATATATATATATATATTTTTTTTTTTTTTTTTTTTTGAGAGGGAGTCTCACTCTGTCACCAGGCTGGAGTGCAGTGGTGCAATCTTGGCTCACTGCAGCCCCTGCCTCCCAGTTTTAAGCGATTCTCCTGCCTCAGCCTCTTGACTAGGTGGGACTACAGGCACCTGCCACAAGGCTCAGCCAATTTTTTGTATTTTAGTAGAGATGGGGTTTCACCATGTTGGCTAGGATGCTCTAGATCTCCTGACCTCCTGATCCACCCACCTGGGTCTCCCAAAGTGCTGGGATTACAGGTGTGAGCCACTGCGCCCAGCCTGTGGGCATAGTTTTAGCAGTTCCCATGACTGCAAACTTTGGGCTGAGGAGGAGATATCTGAAGAGGGCTTTTACAAAGTTTTGCTGTGAGGTGAATCTTAAAAAGTGACGTTATCCTCTTCAAGAAAATCAAGAGTAAATATCTTTATTCTGACAAAGACGGTGAAATAAAATTTAGGAGGCTATTGGTTTGGGCTGAGTTCCCACTAAGCCCAAGGGACCAAATCAAAATGCAGTCCCTCGTGCTGAAAGTACCAAGCCACCAAGCTGACAGTAAATTGTTCATCTGACCTTCTGAGAAACCAGGAGAGAGATGATAGCCAAATCTCCAAATAGGCCAATTTTAGCTGACATAATACAGAAGTCCCCTATGCTTTAACTTTTATAAGGAAAATAACTTTGAAACGACCAATCCCATTTTTGCAGTGTGTTTTTGTTTTCCACAGCCATTTTTGGTCATAAAGCCAACCTCCTCTGCTCCAGCTCATCAAAACACTCATTCTATTTTATAGAATGAGGCATTGCTTGATTCTAAAATTGCAAATAAAAGCCAGTGAAGATCTTTAAGTTACATTTGTTGTAATTCTGTCTTTTGATAATTCTTTCCCTTGACCAGACTTATGTCAGGCTTCTCTGAGCCCTCATTGTGACAAGGTCCCTGACCTTGGCTTCTGTCCTTGGCTCCTTCAGTCTAGTTTTAGCAATAATTAGTAATACTGAGTCAGTTGAGGAAAAGTCCCTCATCGTGAATATCTAATCAAATTCCTTCTCCCCAACCTTTTATCTGACTACCTTTGATACCTGGTCAACTTCCTTAATCCCTGCCTTCAGTGTCTTACCACCTTGGCCTGCCTCCAGCAGTAATCCTATCAAGTTGGTCTGGCCAAAAACCCTGTTACCCCTGATGTCTCTTCTTAGTAAGTTTCCATACACTGAGCCCCATCCATATCCTTGGCTATAAATCTCTACTTGTTCTTGATATATTCCCAGTTGAATCTGATCTTTCTACCCCACTACAAAACCTCATGGCAGTAGCCCCCCATCCATAAATTCTATCTTTAACAAGTATCATGAATTTTTTTCCTTTAACAATTTCTTCATAGCCCTCACTGTTGGATTGGTTTGTTAAGTGAGGCCACGAGACTGCTCAGTTTTCTGTGTTTTATATGTGTTAGAGTAGACAGACGTAAGAGCAACTATGAAAACACTAAAGAAGGAAGCTTAAACAGGTCAGGAAAAGTTATTTCATCATGATCATGAATAATCTCCTCTACTGTTACAGCCATTCACTGAGAAACTGCGGGATGTGTTGGTTATTCTACTTAGAGACCAAAGCACAGTTTCAGGACTGTTTCTTTTCCAAGCTATTTGACATAAAGCAACACATGTGGGGAAGGAGGGCGGCTACATGGGAATGAGGACTGGGCCACATATGAAAAATATATAGACAGTCACATCAACAAAATCTATCTATCTATGGAAAGAAGACATTAGCACAAATTCAGCATGTGCACAGAATGTTGTGAATGCCTGACTAGTAGATGAGATACCACTGGTTAATCCCAAAACAACTAGAATCCTCTGCTTTCTTAAGTATTCAGAGTGTAATACAAATGTCAACAGTTTCACACAGGAACCAATGAAGCATCTCTTGAAAAAAAAAAAAAATGGGCCTAGACCATGGGGCTATGCCTCCTGAAATGTTTAAAATGACAGACAAGCTAAATTATGTATGAAGGTTTTATTTTTTTAAGGCAGACAAACTACAATTTTTGCCAATACTGAAAGATAATTTGCTTGTTTAAAGATACATTCAGGCCACATTCTTCTAGCTCCACAAGCTTCCCATACTACTTATAACGAAGAATACTAATGATTAATATAATTGGTTACCATTTCTTTTCTTATCAGTCCCAAAGGAGCAATAATCATCATTATACTGTCATTTCTAAAGTAAAGTAAAATCACAAATCCATTGGGACTCAAAGTAAAAAGCTGCAAGACATTGCTTTACTGCTGCTACTTTTTTTAATACATATTTTTACTTTTGTAGATTTTCATTCTGTTTAATCGAACATATGCAGTGATCAAAGGAAAAATATAGGTAGATATGAACATAATGAAATGCCTATTCCATACATTGTGTGCCTACAGAGAGAGGCACATTTCGACCCACTTCACACAAAGGCCACCTATCTTTGAGTTAATCATGCTATAAAGCTTACTGCCTTCTTCCTTGGTTTGGTGAAGACCCCTATAAAATTACACAATGACCTCAGGACATTTCTATTTGCATTATAGGGCGTCTCAATCATAATTTTAACACTGAGTTCAATGGCATGGAAAGTGAGGCTAAATAGTTCTGTAAACTAACTATTTTAAGGGAGTTTCAAGGCAAATATAGATGTTCTCTATTCCTAAAATAAGTAAGTTTTACACATGCCTGTATACACACAGTTTGTTAGATTTAAATACTAGTATTTTAAGATGCAAGGAAAATATTTATGTTAAATAAATATCTTTACCAGGTTTTTTTTTTTTTTTCCAAGTCATGTTTCATGACAACTGATTTAAAAGCTAGTTAAGCTAAAATAATGACCAATTGTTTGAATTCTTTTTTTAGGACAGATTGAAGAATGTAACTAGTTAGGTGAAAAATCAGTACTTATATTAATGTTACAGAAACACCAGGGGTTCAGTCTTGGTCCTGCTGCTCACTGCGCAGAAAGCCAATCACTGAGATGGTGATTACTGCCAAGAAAGAAGGCTTTAGTCAGGCGCTACAGCCAAGGAGGCAGGAACTCAGTCTCAAATCAGTCTCCTTGGCTGACCAAAACTACGGGGTTTTATAGCAGGGAAGAAATGAAACAATGTGTAAAGAACATGGGAACTAGGGAGGGGCAAGGAAGCAATCATAGTGGATGAGGGGTCCGGCATCTTACTGTCTGAATGTAGTGATCTGGTGAGTTTCAGTTCTTTCTCTCTTTAATTTTAAATATGATATTTTATTTTATATATTTTTAATTTTCATAGGTTTTTGGGGAATAGGTGGTATTTGGCTACATGAATAAGTTCTTTAGTGCTGATTTGTGAGATCTTGATGAACTCATCACCTCAATAGTATACACCAAATCCAATTTATAGTCTTTTATCCCTCACTCCCCTCCCATCCTTTCCCGAGTCCCCAAAATCCACTGTATCACTTTTATGCTTCTGCATCCTCATAGCTTAGCTCCCATTTATGAGTGAGAACTTCACATAGTGTTTGGTTTTCCATTTCCGACTTACTTCACTTAGGGTAATAATCTCCAGTTCTACCCAGGTTGCTGCAAATGCCATTAATTCATTCCTTCTTATGGCTGAGTAGTACTCTATCATACATACACACACACACACACACACACACCCCTACCTTTCACAATTCTTTATGTACTCGTTGACTGATGAGCATTTAGGCTGGTTCCGTATTTTTGCAATTGCGAATTGTGCTGCCACGAACATGCATGTGCAAGTATCTTTTTCGCCTAATGACTTCTTTTCCTCTGGGTAGATACCCAGTAGTGGGATTGCTGGATCAAATGGTACCCTTACTCTTAGTTCTTTAAGGAATCTCCACACTGTTTTCCATAGTGGTTGTACTAGTTTATATTCCCACCAGCAGTGTAAAAGTTCTGTTTTTACTGCCTCCACGCCAACATCTATTATTTTTCTATTATGGCCATTCTTGCAGGTGTAAGGTGGTATTGCATTGAGGTTTTGATTTGCATTTCCCTGATCATTAGTGATGATGAGCGTTTTTTCATATGTTTACTGGTCATTTGCATATCTTCTTTTGAGAAAGGCCTATTCATGTCCTTTGCGTACTTTTTGATTCTTTTGATACTTTCCTAGGAGGCCTGAAAGTCCTTTCCAGAGGACTTTCTTTAAGGAACTCAGACAAAACAAATGTTAAGTTTCAAGCTATAGGACCAGAAGGATCAATTGCTGTGTTTATTCAAAAACAACTGTGTGCAGGACTATTCCCTTGGTTTTGAGTCCTGAGGTGTGGGAAAAAATGCTAAGAGGCAACAGAGAGGAGGAAAATGCCAATACAGAAATTCTGAACTCAAAATATGTGTTTTAATCTATTTCCTGTTGCATATAACAGAATACCTAAAACTGGGCAATTTACAAAGAAAAGAAATTTGTTTCTTAAAGTTATAGAGGCTAAGAAGTTCAAGATCAAGGGGCCACAACTGGTGAGGACTTTCTGCAGGGTCACGAGGTGCTGCTGCGGATCACATGAGCAGGGGGCTGACTGTGCTAGCTCAGGTCTCTCTTCTTACACAGCCACCAGCCCCACTCTCATGATAATCCATTAACCCATTAAAAAAAAAAAAGAATAAAATCATGTCTATTGCAGCAACATGGATAGAATTAGAGGTGGTTATCTCAAATGAAACAAGAAAGCCAAATACTCATGTTTTCACTTATAACTGGAAGATAGATAATGTGCACACATGGACATGAAGTGTGGAATAATAGAAACTAGAGACTTGGAAAGGTGGGAGGCAGGTGAGGGGTGAGAAATTAATAGGTACGATGTACATTATTTGGGTGATCGCTACGCTAAAAGACCAGACTCTGCACCACTACGTAATATGTAACAAACTGCACTTTACACCTTAAACTTACAGAACTTTTTAAATAATTAAAATTTTCATTTTTAGAGGTCTACTTGTTCTTTCTCAAGTCTGCCCAGCCTTTTCTGGCAGCATCTTAATCTTTTACTAACTTTACTATGTTTTTATGCAGGTTCTATTTCTTAAATGTTTAAAACATAGCCATTTGATATTCTGCAATCAGTAATCTCATTTCTAAAGATATTGAGAACTAACTGAACTGCTGTATTAGTCCATTTTCAGACTACTATTAAAAAACTGCCCAAGACTGTGTAATTTATAAAAGAAGAGGTTTAACTGACTCGCAGTTCACCATGGCTGGGAAGGTCTTGGGAAACTTACAATCAAGGCAGAAGGTGAAAAGGAAGCAAGGCCCCTTCTTCACAAGGCATCAGGAAGGATAAGCGCTGAGCGAAGGGGAAAGAGCCCCTTATAAAACCATCAGATCTCGTGAGAACTCACTACCACAAGAACAGCATGGGGGAAACCCCCTCACCCCCCATGATTCAACTACCTCTACCTGGTCTCTCCTTTCACACATGGGGATCATGGAGATTACAATTCAAAATGAGATTTGGGTGGGGACACAAAACCTAACCATACCAACTGCTTATTGTTTCTGCTGACTTCGGCTTATGGTTACATATTCGTTGTATATTTCTATGATTTGGAGGTTGTGAACTCATGTTTTAGAAGATTTTATCCATGGGAAGAACAAAAGCCTAAAGTGAAGGCAAATTCCTCAAGAGAAGCTTTTGCCAAGACAAATTTCCTTGCCATCTGCCTTTGCTGATTGGATTTTTTTCTATTCTACCCGTTAACGGAAGATGTAACCCTTCAAAGATTACATGCTTTATAAAAAGGAGGTTTCAATTCTCCATCCCTTCTTGTACAGGTCCACTTCAGCCTCCTGAGTCGCTGCGACCACAGTTGCATGCCCCCGCATTTGGCTCTTCTGCATTTTCATAGACACAGAACCCACAAATGTATCAGATATCGTGGAAAAGCCTTCTACCTTATCACATTAAATTATTTAAAAGTCAAAGTAATTTAGTACTTTTTAAAATTACCAATCCAAAATATGGTAATTTTTACTACAATTCTCTGTCTTTAGAAGCATATCAAGTTTACACATAATATTTAAATAATCAATTTTGAATCTTTCACAAAGTTATGAGTGTATTGCAACTCAAAGAATAAAGTATTCTGATATTTTAAATAATGTTTTTATCATGAAGGACGAACACTTTGATTTGTAAAGCAAGAATCATATGACATCCTGAGACAGCTTTTCTGAGCGGTATCACCAGCTCTCACTCAAGTTCCTTATATCTGTGCTAAGTAGGATCTATGAGTTATAGCTTGTTAAAGTAGAGGTGTCTAAATAATTTGGATAAACAGTGTATGCTACAGCAGAACAATAAATATTTAAAATAGCAAATGTGATGCCCTGGCTTTCTAAATCATATAGGACAGATTGTGAAACATGTATAAACTAACTTGGGTATACACTGTGATCATTTGCTCAATATGCTATGTTTAACTTGGAAAAAAGAAAAAATTATATTATCTAGGTCTTTTATTTTGCGGCCTTATATTTTGTGCACTTAGATCTGTAGGAAAGATATTTACCAGCTCATTATATTTTGATGTTAATAAATATTATCTTGTTTTTCACCATATGTTAAAAAAGTGGCAATTTTAATAGAGTTGGTAAAGTTGCTTCTTGGTTGAAGAATGCCTACAATCTCATATGAGTGCCCCCAAATGGGAAAAAAGAGATAATGTGCTATGTAGAGACCATACAACTATAATAGAGGTAGGAGTTTTTTATTTTTCCTGGCTTTTTTTGTTTTATTTATAGGGATAGGACTTGTAAATGGGGGCCTTACTAGAAATTATTTTCATAATTCTAACCTCAAAACAACACTTAGTTAACAATCAGTGTGAGAATAATTATCACAGTATATTTTCAGTTGATTCAAAAGGTACAGATATTAGTTTAAATGGCTCAGATGATCAAATTATAAAGCATTCATTCTCCTATTGCCTGCCTCTTGACAGTGTAATATATATGTTAGATACTGAGCCCCAAGATATGAACCAACACTGCATATAAAATCAGTACACTGTGAGTTAAATTAACAAGTCAGATGTAGAATAAACTGCAAACTTGATTCTGATCAATTATGTCCCAAGCAGAGCAATCAAGGAGTGCTATCTTTGAAAGTAAGCCTGTTGACCTGGAAGAATGAGAAACAACACTCTCAGTGATTTTACTCCTTCTAATCTCTCCGATAACACTAACAAAATGTGTCAGCTAGAATGAGCTATGCAATATAAACACACAGAGAAGGAGCAATCAGGTCCCACAAAGAAAGACAGGGGTAAAAGACAAGGAGAGATGACATTCAAGAGTCATAGTGTTCAGAAGATCAAGGTGAGAAGGGTGGTCTTTTAAATGAGCCTTCACAATCTTCCCCCTTTCACAGAATGACAGTATCTCTGTAAGATCAGAAAACCAACTTGTTTAAAGAAAAGCATTTCATGGTGTTCAGCACAAGAGGGTAAATCCATACATCGCTTTGCATGACTGCACCAACTCCTTTCCTTCAAAAGTGTTATTGGTACTTGAGAAAATAACAAATGTGCTCTGTGACCCAGCAGGTGCGGCATTTGAGTCATTTTGCCTGAGAGCCTCAAACTCTATGCAGTGGTAAAAGGATCTGATCTTTACCACTACTTCACAAGTGGTAGATGACTAGCAGGCAGTGAAATTATAATGTGTTCATGAGAAAGGTGGCTTAAGAAAGTGCTCAGGGTTTGCCCTTCCTCCACGATGCCATACGCGGTTATCTGAATGTTACTCCAATAAACTTAATGATATAAACGTAGTATGAGAATTCCCAGATATGGGGTATATTAGTTCGTTTTCATACTGCTGATAAAGATACCCAAAACTGGGAACAAAAAGAGGTTTAACAGGATTTACAGTTCCACAAGAGAAAAGCATACATAAAATGTATTTAATGTAAGTTTTAGGTGACATTAATCTAAGTTTTAGTGCCTTCAGAGATGAAATTCCAAAGAAACAGGTCAGCCAGCAAGTGTTATGCTAAGTTTGAGGAACAGGTAAGTGGATAGTTGCAAGGAAGTCTGATTAGTATGGAAGTATGACCTAACAGTGACCAACTGGGGGAAGCATCACAAGGTCTGTTTGGTCAGATTCTTTTCTGTGTCGCTGTGTCTTCAGAGGTAAGGGTGTTCCTCTTCTCAGAAGAAAGGGTAGCCACCTCTGACATGTGAGTCTTATGGTCTACTTCAAGGGAAGGTCAGAATTTTTTTTTTTTTTAAAGACAAGGTCTTGCTCTGTAGCCCACGCTAGAGTGCAGTGGCACAATCACGGCTCACTGCATCCTCAAACTCCCGGCTCAAGGAATCCTCCCATTTCAGCCTCCCAAGGAGGAAGGCAGGAGACAGTCAGCAGGTGATCTTCCTGATTCTACTGTTTTCTGAAATGCCAAGATGCCATATTTTGGAGTAGTGCGTGTGAACCCCATCACTGTCCAGCCCACACTCTAGGTCAGGGGAATTAGGTTTTGCCTTGCAGAGGAAGCAACAGCAAAGAATTTGTGGGCTTATGTTAAAGCCACCCTAGTAATTAACAACTATTTTGGGAGAGATATCTCAAGGCTATAAAAATACCCTGTTTCTTCAAGTTAAGTATTTTCAAAAGTCATTTTGATATATCTCATTTCATGTGACATCATAAGAATCCATTACTTTATAAGGAAAAACAGAACCTGAAAAAGATGCACTTGGCTAACTATAAATAAAAGGTTAAGCAGATTCCCAGTTTTGTGCTAAAACTGTAAACCTAAACAGCAGTACTAATTCTGTTGCTCAGCTCCAGTATTAGGGAAGACTTCGCTGTCCACACAGTCAATGTAGGCATACATGGGTATCCCCATTCATTCTGAGTAACTCACTTCATTGCAACAAACTAAATATGAATAACAGAAAGCGAGAAAGAGGGCTGGACTAGGAGACAATTGTTTTTGATGCCTGAGGCATGAAAAAAATCACCATTACCCTCCTAAATCAAGAGTATTATTTACTGACCTAAGAATGTCTACTTGACTCTCTTTTCTTGTAAAATAAATTGGACTCTGGGCTATATAATTGGGACTCCCCAAATGTCTGAACCTAGTGGGGAATGCAGCTTTGGCTTCAGCCTAAGATACATTCTTAGATAAATCTATTTTCATAATTATTAAATCGTACTTCATGCTTTTTTAAAAACTTTTCAGCAAATATCTTTAGTTAATACTATTCATATCTGAAAGTTCATTCAAAGTTCTACAAACGCAAAAGAGCTGAAATAATTGTGTATATATTTAGATACTATTCATAAAGCACTTTCACGATTATTTTCTCATTCAGTCTTTTCTACCACATTACAAGGTCCACGGAACAAATGACCTTATTCTCATTTCACAGATGAACTTCTAAGAGCTTGAGTGGGTTACCTAAGACCAACTGTCCAGTAACTAGTGGGGTTGGGACATGAAGCTAGAGAGAACTACATTATGCTGTAAATCTACGTTTGCCTATACTGACGGGTTTTTCCTCTTTTTATTTGTATCTGAATTTGCCTGACCATTGACCATACTTACAAACATCAGATCACTTCTTTTAGATAAGATTCATTCTTGAACCCTATATGGGAACTATTGACACTTAAAAATCACGTTTTTAACAATCATAAAACACAATGGATGAAAACATATAAAATACGGAGAAGCTGAAGAAAGAATACAATAACTAGAGATAACCATGGTTAAAATTATATTATATCCTACTATTAATAATATTTTACATGGCTGAGATAATATTGTGTTTATAATCCCATTTTCACTTGAAACATACATAGAAGTACTTTGCCAATAAAAGCTCTTTTGGACATAATTGTAATATATCACTAATAAGATAATAACAGTTATATAATGCTCATATGCCAGTCATTAAGTGCTTCATGTATATGAACTTATTTAATATTCACCTCAGCCCTATGTAATTTTCCTGAAAAAAGTATCCCCATTTTACAGAAAAGGAAACTGAGTTATCACTATATGATAGTACACTCTCCAAAAATATGATTGATTTACTGGGTCATTCCACTACTTTTTTTTTTTGAGATGGAATCTCAGTCTGTTGCCCATGCTGGAGTCCAGTGGCATGATCTCGGCTTACTGCAACCTCCAGGGTTCAAGCAAGTCTCGTGTCTCAGCCTCCCAAGTAGCTGAGACCACAAGCATGCACCACTATGCCCAGCTGATTTTTGTATTTTTAGAAGACATGAGGTAGCATCATGTTGGCCAAGCTAGTCTTGAACTCCTGACCTCAAGTGATCCCCTCACCTCGGCCTCCCAAAGTGCAGGAATTACAGGCATGAGCCACCACACTTGGCCCACTATTTCTTAATGATTTAGTTGTCTACAATGTATAAAATGGTAATAACCATGGCTAATGTTAAATTCTGACTCTGCATGTGTTAGCAACATAAATGCATGCTGATTTAGATGGAACTGTGGATTAAGTGAAGCCAGAAGTAAAACATAGTCTTTGTTTGACATCGCTGGATAAGTGGTACCAAAATAAAGAGTAATAAAAGTAAGGGTGCCTTTAAATTTTCAATTATCTTTGACTGTCTATAATACTAACTGTAAGTCTCTTGGTAAGGAACCCACTTAGTCACATTTCTGCTGAAGACTAGTAGTGATAGGGGATGTCACCTGCCCTCCATGATTGTACATTTGGTGGCATGGTTTAGGTAAAGGAAACTGCAACACAGGAAGCAAAATTACTAATATATGACCAGTCAATAAACAGCCAGAGATGAAACTCAGAAAAATCACCTGAGTTAACTATTTTGGCCTGGCACATCACACTGCCTTTCAACTTTAAAACTATATATAGTGTTCTGAGGTCCTTCAGAAACTTTTCTCTAAACTATGGTAGGAAGACTGAAGTCCACATACTAACAATATTGAATGTAAGCTGGGCCCAGTGACTGAGGAATTTGCTTTGCTTCGCTGCTTACTCGAATTATTATGCAAATAAGTAGAAGGTGTCCTATTTTGTCACAAATACAGACCTTTCTCACTATAGATAGGGAGAGAACATTTAGTTTTAAATTTTAAAAAAATTTGCCCTTGAAGCAAGTTTTCATCATTCAAAAAGATATCTGGTGCTGAAATGCCCTTTACCTTGCTTTATTTACATGAGAAACACGACAGAAAGAGACTTCATGCTCTCTACTACCTAATTTCTCTAAGTTACAGCCATTGATTCTTTGTAAGTTTATTTATTCAAAACAACAGCACAAACAATTCTTTTTTTCTTGGGTCAGCAGCTTACTGAATTAACATCAATCATCAGAGGAGACAGGGCTGAAAGGAAGATGGAAGCCCATTTTCTCAGAGATTGATTTTTTTAAAGCCAAAACACACAGGCATAAGCAGGAGGCTATTTACCATCAAAAAGGTTCAACTTGAAAGTCACAGCCAAAAACTGAGCCCTCACGGCACTAACCAGGTTCCTTGAAATCTTGAACAAGGAAAATGGTTTTTGTAAAATTATTTAAATTTCTTTTTTAATGGCCTGAGAGTTTTGATTACTTTACTACATAAAGCCCACCTAAAAGGCTTAAAACAAGGGAAGGGGAGGTTCCAAAGGAGAGGGAAGTAGATCAATGTTGGCATTTATTTTAATGATTTTCTAATGGTTTTCTCTACCCTCTTTGCTTCATTTGATGTATTTAAAGTGGGAAAAGTTCATCAAATGGCTTCTGTGATTAGGGACTTAAATGTAGTTAAATAACTACCTTTGGCATGTTTGAAAGGTGATTTGCTCCATAGGTCCTAGCAAAATTATTTTTTGAAAATCTTTATTCGCTTCTTGTTAAAAATTCAGCTCAATTATTTTTCCTTACAAGATGGGGGTGGAGGGTTCTTGCCTGAAAATGAAGTCAGTAGGGTCAGTATTCCTGAGACTCTGAGAACTGCAAAAAGTAATTGGTTTATATTCATTTTACATCCTGTCATGTCAGGGGAATGTGTTTCCTTCCTACAGCTTTTCTGGAGATTTATGTAAGGCGAGGAATGAATGTATCATACCAAACATGTATAAACTACTGGCTGCCTAAAATGTGCTATATTCTTTATTTTAGATATTTTTAAACGTTAACCATATTGTTAAATCAACTTTAGAACAAAATATGAGATTTTTCAATTTAGAATTGTAGTGAATGAAAAAAGATTAAAAAAAAAAAAAAAAGTCTACATGCCTGAGTTGGTTAGGACCTGTATTATCACTATTTTTTCTCAGATCGAGACAAAATTTATTTTGTTTCAGAATTTCATATCAAAGCTTTCAATCACCTGCTTGTCTAAGAATGAGGCAGGAACATCCATTTGTTCTCCAGATGTAAAGCAAAGATTTTTAGCCTCTAATTCATAAGAATTATGATGAAGACTAAGGTCGATCCTTAGAAGGGAGAAAACATACAAATAATTTAAATAAAAAAAATAAAAGCATGAAGGACTTTCACCAATTTTACAAAATAATAACAAAGCCTCCAGTATTTAATATTAAGATAGTATCATTTGTTAGCCAATCTAAACCTTCTTTTCCATTTACTCTCATAATTAAATCATAAACAAATAAGTAAATTAATGTACTGCATGCTATCACATATGACCATTTATAAGCAATCTTTTAGCTTTAACATTCTACAGAATGTTTTGCAGTGAGAAAATGCAAATTCTAGGAGAACAAATGCCTGCCTCAAATAATGACTGGCAATGTCAACTGATTATAATAATGTTAAGAGTAAATAAGATGTCCATACCACTCTATGAGAAGAAGGTGGAATTCAAGTGAAGTCAAAATCACTACCCAGGGCCAGTTCTGAGGAATGATAGAGCAGCTATCATGGATGGATGGATGGATGGATGGATGGATGGATGGATGGATGGGGCAGTAGTAAGAGCTCCTGGAACATAAGGCCAAAGGCTCTGCTCTCAATAGCTCTGTAGTGGACTTTCACAATGAGAAGAACTCACAGAGGCCTCCAGATCACTAACATCACGGCAGGATGAGGTAATTTATCACAATGGGTTATAAGAGGGAGAACTGTAAAGCATTAGTAATAGAAATGGTTTGGGAGAAAGATTGTTTCAAAAGCATCATTTGAAACAAAGGTAGCAAAAGGGAAAAAATAGCCTTATAAAATTCTGAAAATATAATTTGCTAAGATTTTCAAAATGGCACATTCACTTTCAGCAAGATGCTTCATTCCCAAAAGAACAACATGGGAAAGAAGCATCAGACTCAGAGGAACAGCAACTGTAAACTTGCCTGCTTTTCTAGGGTTGGGAGCATTGAGGAAAACACACCAAGGCAAGGACCTAAGTTATTAATATGTGATGGCCTTAAAGATTTAAACAAAACAGAAGTTATTAGGTTGCTTTGAATTCATAAAGAATAAACACAAAAATAAAATAGAGTATTAAAGTGAAAGAAGTTTGGATTAAGTAGGCAAGAGGAGGAACTATAAATACAGTGGAAACTGGCCAGGTGTGGTGGCTCACGCCTGTAATCCCTGCACTTTAGGAGGCCAAGGCAGGGGGATCGCTTGAGCCCAGGAGTTTGAGACCAGCCTAGGCAAAATGGCAAGACGACATATTTACCAAAAAAAAAAAAAAATTAGCCACGT
The DNA here is from genome assembly GCF_009761245.1 of Sapajus apella. Lineage (NCBI taxonomy): Eukaryota > Metazoa > Chordata > Mammalia > Primates > Cebidae > Sapajus > Sapajus apella. The sequence continues at coordinate 7,980,056 of NW_022436947.1, forward strand.
GTGGGGTCATGCGCCTGTGGTCCTAGCTACCGGGGAGGCTCAGGCAGGAGGATCACTTGACCCCAGGAGACTGAGGCTGCAGTGAGCTGTGTTCATGCCACACCGTCTAGAAACACAGTGAGAACCTGTCTCAACAAAGGAAAAAAAAAAAAGGGGGGTGGAAGCCATCAAGAGCTCACTTGGTGACAGGATGTGGAAATTTCAAAGGGGAAAACAACAACAGGAGAATGAAACCAACCAGGTGTGTGACTAAATTTATGACCTCCAAGAAAATAATTTCAAAATAAACATAACCTTGAAACCTTCGTTACTTTAAGAAAGGGGTCAGTATGAGGGAAACATTTGGAAGTAAATTGCCTTAAATTATTTCTCTGTGAGTGAACACATAGTGTAACAAGCTGTGAAGAGGGTAATTCCATACTCACATTGTGTTTTGCAAGCAAAGTGGGAAATTGAGAATTACTGAACCATGCTCAAGCTCTTATCCAAATGAGTGTTTCAATTAGTTAACTAAGATTTCCCCATGTTTTAGTATAGTATGTGGAATAAAGCAGTCAATCTATGGTGCTGCAAAATGGCCCAGCAAATTTGTAACACATGGGATTAAATCTAACAAAAGAAGGCTATTTGTGTTTTAGCACACAACAATATAATTTAGATATTTTATGTTATACTTTTTTATCTAGCACCTTTACTGAGATATAATTTCCATACAATAAAGTTCACACATATTAAACGGTTATTATCAATTTCAACAAATACAGGAGGCAATGAAGATATTAAAAATAGAAAGTTTTAGAGTACAATTATAGTGATGCTTTTTAACCACAGTACACTGTTGAACATATTACAGGACCTTCGGTAAACATCCTAATTCACTACGTGATGTAAGGCCTCTCAAATATATCTACCAATAATAAACACTTAAAATATACAAAAATACTTCAGTTACAACTAATACAAAAAAAAAAAAAAAAAGAAAAAGAAAAAACAACCCTCAAAGCGATGCTTCCTAATGCTATTTAGCAGAAAGAGAAGGATTTAAGATTGATTTGCAGGTTTGGGTGGCCTTAGGGTGGAAGAAAGTAGAAATGAGCTTTTAACTAATCTTTGTAACTATTAGGTGCCTAAAACAATTCTTTGCACACAGCCAACATTTAAGACATATTTGTGTTATTAAACTAAAAAAAAGAAGCTGAAATGTATAAAGAAAGAAAATGCCAAATTAAAAATCAGAGCAAAACAAACTTCAAGACACAAGCTTGTAACTGCAAACTGAAGCTATGGAATTTTCTTTTTATGGTTGATAACTTAGATGACAATCTTTTTTTTTTAGTGTACACAGTACAGTTGACATTTGAGAAATTCTAGTACAAATTCCCTGTGGTGAGATTAGCATGGCCTTGACAAAGATGGAAGTGTCTAAAGATGAAATCATGGAACAAATCAAGCACAGTAAATCACCTGCATACAGCATTTTGACCCATGGATTTGGTAGAAGGCTATGGAATGACAAAGACACGGGATTTGTCATTTGTTCCTGGAAACAATAATACATCTTAACAGTAGCAAAGATGTTAACAAGAATCTTCTGTTTTTTTTTTTTTTTTTTTTTTTTTTTCTAAAACTCAAAAAATGAGAGACAAGAGAGATACTAAGAATTACTTGTTAAAACAGTAAGTTCTATCTCATGTATATGAAATAGGGAGCTCAAATAAAACAGAATAATATAAGAATAAGACAGATGTTATCAGCATAAATAAGAATGACTGTCAGAATAAAAGAGGCAAGAACTCTTAAGCTTTGGTGATTCATCACTTTGTTCACACACACACACACACACACACACACACACACACACAAACAGTTTACTGCATACCCCCCCAATAATTTTATTGAACAAATAAATATAACTTTTTGAATTGCTTTGTATAATATACATAAGAACCTCTCACTGGAAATAAGAGATCTTAAGAACAGATTTTTAACTAATGAAAATGACCAGGAAAATAAATAGCTCAAGGGTATACACAGTTAGATATCACATAGATGTCCTATTAATTAATTAATTTATTTACTTAATTAAAGACAGAAAAGACTGCCTTGGGAAAAAAGAATAGGGTGGTAGCTAATAAAACATCTATGGGAAATTAATAAATCACGAACAATAATATCCTCTCTTCACTTTGTATATGCTAGGTCCTTTCACAATTACTGTCTTCAATCCTGGATTCTACACGTGAAAAGAGGCAAGAATCTACTAGAGAAGACCCACAGAAGGGCAGCCAAACTATTTAGAAGAACTAGTTGCCATTAATTGTAGACTTCAAGCTAATGTGATTGAAATATTTAATGGCTGCCATAAAGTGATTAGAACTACTCTCTGTTGCTCTTCACAATAGGCATACTTGGTCCCATTTCAGCAGTTGCAACTAAAACAAAATAGGCATACTTGGTGTTTTACTTGTTTGAAATAAAATTTTGAGCCCATTCTAAATGTAATGTACTTTGTTGGGTGAAGTAGAGGAAAAGTCATCAGACAAGAACCCTGTTCTCATAGAGTATATGGCCTAGAAATAAAAGTAAGAGATAGAGGATGAGTACCATCTAGTATCTAAAGCATTGCCTGGTACATAATGGGCACTTAAGAAATATTTTTTGAATGAATGAATGACTGACTGCAACTCTCACGCCACTAACTTTGCGGCCACCTGCTTGATTGAGTTGCATGAACAGATCTGATTGTCACGTGTTCCTTTTTAAAACTGTCGGCTCATGAAGCAGACAACCTTGCCACATGGAAATGAGACATCCTTTATTCACAGTACAAGCATAAATAATACACAAAGCAGAAACTAACAATCGCCTGAAAAGAGAACCAAAGAGTGTACTGGGAATTTTGCGGTTGAATAAATTACTATTAAAAATTACAAGAAGGCATATTTCATCTCAATTTAATAATTAAAGCTGTCCAACAAAGGAACAACTCCCAACTACTCAAATCAAGATTGTGTTTTTTGAAGCCTCTCTTCAGAGGGACACTGTATCCTATACTGTTATGTGGAGACATAGTGAGGGGCTAATTCATCTTGGCAGAGCCATCAGGAATGCAGTCTGCTCTAAACCAAATAATCTACAAAGTGGAATGATTTGTCCACACAGAATTAGACAACTAGTAAATCAGACCACAAAATCTTCCAGAATAAAGTCAACTCTTCCCTTATACAGAACTATGGCCTATACTGTTGCTATAATACACTGCCTGGTTTCCAATTTTAGGCACTGAAATGTGTGACCATTTATTTAAAGGAACAAATATCTAGGAAAGCAAATCATATCAAATAAAAACAAAGATAATACAAAAGATAAACCAAATAATCTTAGAATATAATCAGGCATACTTTCATCTACAGAGTTTTGAATATTCATATATTGACTCTTTCTGGACTTCAACCATAAAACAGAATGGCTCTACTGATTAAAGGCCGCACAGATGTTCTGGCCTGTAGACAATGCATTTATGGATAGCTGACAGCTGGGGTCGCCTTAAAAACTCCAAATGGAATGGATAGCGAAGAGATTTTGAAGTAATCCCCTGCCGCCTCTGACCCCCTACCAAAAACACAACCCCCCCAAAACTAAGGGTTTTCCACAGGTAAAGACAGTTGAAAACACTAACTTAGTGTGCATTTAGCCTAAGAAATTAAGCATTACATGCTTTTAAAGAACGCTTTCTTATTTGAATTGCCAATTTCAAGTTGATATAAGCTTCTCAGATGTTGCCTGCTCATGTGACTGAGTCTTTTCCCTCCTTAAGTCTCACTGAATTCAGATGCTAGTAGTGAGCATAATGTTAAGCATTGCAATTCTGCCTTTATTAGATTCAGGTATATAAAGGACATCCCAGTGAGTGTGGTGAATTTTGATCATTACTTCTCCACTCAAGTTGTGTTCATCTTCCTGCTGAGAGGATGATCAGTGTGTTTTACCATAGACCCAAGGGACCCATTATTTATTACAGTACATTTTATTGTGTGGAGTAAATAAATAGCATTAAAGTGCTAAATTCATTCACAGAGATGAACGGTATTCATAAGCTGGAGAAGTTCTTTAAATCAAGCCTATGCTGCTAATAGGCTCTTCATAAAAATGCAGAAAACATTCATTGTAATATGGCAGCAATAAAGGAAGGCAGCTGGAGTAACACACAGAAACATTAGAAAGCAAACATTCTAGGCAAGGCACATAAACGGCATGTAAGTGAATCATGAGGTTAAACACAGCAAACTCATTTAATAATCTGTCATTTTTATAGACCTGAATTGCAAAAATTCAAACCTTAAAATAATGTTATTCTCACAGAATTTAAAATAAATTAAGTGTACAAATGTATAAAAAGTCCAGCAATCCTGACCCCTCCCCTAAGATGTTCCAATTACTGTGCATTTTGTTTTAATTGGCTTGTTTTATAGTAAAGTCCATTGGGTGGGGAATGTGTATTTGTGTTTTGTACTGTATATAATCCACTCTCATTTCCATTTGTGGTTTCTAGGGTTTTGAGCAATTGCTTTTGGTATAGCTTTTGACTATAAAAGACCTTCTAGCCATCAGTCCTTTGGGATTTTCTTTCCCCATTCCTCATGTGACTTTTAATCATTCAAGGCAGGCTCCAGCTCTGCATTTTTTCCTTGGCAGATTTAAAATCTAGAGAGTTTGAGAGTGACACAAATTCCTTGCCTTCCTTGAACTCTGCTATAGAAAGTCACAATGGGTTTTAAGAGTAGGACACCATGCTACCCTAGCATCTGCTCTTCCTCATACAGTGCTGTACAAACACTACACACAGACTGTGAGTGGCTTAAACAATAGGAATGAGGATGAATGTTCTGTGTCAATTATAATATTTGTTTAGAATTATGAGCTGGTACAACACAGGTATAAGGAACAAGAAAAATGAGTATTAACAGAGTGTCATAGTAATTATTGAAAAACATACTTAACAGAATTCCCATAAGACCTATAATCAACATATTAAAAATGGCAAGGAAAAAAAGCATCCATGTTGTCTTCCTGTTTTTCAGATTTATCTCCATGCTAATGTAATAGCTCAGGGAGTACAGGAAACTGTATATTAAATACAGAATGGAAGCTAAGGCTGAGCCAGGTACACAGAACACAACCAGAGTTTGGGACATGCAGAGAAATTCCAAATGCAGGTGTGTTAGCATCCTTCAAGACAAGCAAGGATGTGTGTGGTGAGGCCAAGAAAGACTCTGAATCAGGGCATACACAGGAACAATGAATGGAACTTTTCAAAATAGAGAAAAAAGGGAAGAACAGGACAAGTGGAAAGGAGAAAGACAGGAGATGCAAGGTTAACTCTCAACACTTCAAGCCCAGAAGAAGAATTAAAAGAGGAGATGAGAAAAATACAGGAAAAATAATCAGATCTAGCTATCAGAGATTAGGGGTAAAATCTACTTTTTAACCATACACAATAACTTTCTACAAGTTGCCACAGGCCAAGTGTACATACAGATGCTAGCTTCCCTATCTAGGAATGAACTCCTTTTAAGTACTCCTTTAAGGAACCACGGAAGAGCAAAGTAAGGAAGAAAGGGAAAGACCAGGGCTAGGCAGATGTTTGGTTCTTTAATCTCAACTGCTGAAATAAGAAATATTGATGCTATCTCCAATCCAGTTCCTCTAAAATAAGTCCTGGAAGAACTGGGAAGGGGTGATGGTGGGTGGCTGATGAGTCAGAGGTAAGGAACAGAATTTGGGATTTCCAACAGGTAGCAGCTTTAAGATGGCAGTGCTTAGACCTCAAATAAGGGAGCCTATTTCCTGACAAAAATTCTTAAAGGTGGCCAGGCATGGTGGCTCGTGCCTGTAATCCCAGGGCTTTTGGAGGCCAAGGGGGGCGGATCACGAGATATCTTTTCTTCTGTACCTATGCTACCCCCAGGTGGATTCATCCAGTCTCATGACCTTACAAAACACTAGAACATTGATGACTTTCAAGTTTATATCCATAGTATTCCATGCCAAGCAATAAGTAACCACTACCCACACATGATTATTTAAATTTTAAGATTAAATAAGATAACCAATCAATTTCTCAGTTGTACTGAGCACATTTTAAGTGCTCAATATCCACACATAACTAGTGGCTATTATATTGGACAGTGAAGATATAAAACATTTCTATCACAGTAGAAAGTTCTTTCAGACAGTGATAGTCTGGATCTCATTTCTGAACATTAGAGTCACGTATTCAACCAGCTACTCAACATATACACTTGACTATCTAACAGACATCTCAAATTTAGCATGTCCCTAACCAAACTCACTATCTTACTACCCAGCCAGCTTCTTGCTGTAGTCTTCATATAGTATCGTGAAATTACATTCCCATTATTACTGTTAACTTACGTGAAAAACCTTTGCTTGACTCCTATCTTTCTTACATGCACATTAAACCAATTGGAAAATCTTTATACTTCATCTAGAATGCGACCACATCTCCCCTCTCCTGTCGCCATATCTTACCATTAATTACTGCAATGGTTTTCTGCTCTCTGCTACTACTTTTATTCCCTTACAGCATATTCTTCATATGGCAGCCAAGTCCATCCTTTATTTATTTTAAGATGGAGTCTCTCTCTTTTGCCCAGGCTGGAGTGAAGTGGCATGAACTGGGCTCATTGCAACCTCTGCCTCCCAGGTTCAAGTGATTCTCCTGCCTCCGTCTCCTGAGTAATTGGGATTACAGGCACCTGCCACAATGCCTAGCTAATTTTTAAATTTTTATTAGAGATGAGGTTTCACCATGTTGGTCAGGCTAGTCTTGAACCCCTGACCTCAAGTGTTCCACTTGCCTCAGCCTTCCTCAGTTATGGGATTACAGACATGACCCACCATGCCCAGCCCAAATCTGTCCTTTAAAAGGTGAAATCAGATTATGACAGCCCTCTAGTCAAACCTCTGCAATAGCTTGCCACTTCACTCTGGATAAAATTCAAATTCCTTATTACCATTTAATGCCCTTAAATAATCATGCCCCTAGCATGTCTCTGATGTCATCGTTGACACACTCCCTTCCTTGGTCACTTGTCTTCTGGTATACTGGTCTCAGAGTTGTTGTCCACTACCAGAAACGCATCTCTCCCAGGCATCTCATGGTTGGTTCCTTGAATTCATTCAAGTCTTTGCTTGACCACGTGCCCTCAGCACCCTATGGTAAGCAGCATCCTATCTAACTCCTTCTTAGCCTGCTTTATTTTTCTTCACAGTACTTAACACACCTGAGACATTTGACATTTGCTTATTGTCTGCCCCTGCCATTAGAATGTACACTCCTTGAAAGCACGTTTTTTTTTTTCATTTCTTGATACATAACAGGAGTTAAATAAATATTGTTACATATAAACACTCATTACATCATGGTGGTAAATGCTCGAACAGAATGTTAAAAGAATGTTCTCCAAATCTGTCACCTCAGCCCACCAGGTGGGATTACCTCAGTCAGGCAAATACTGTCACAGCAAATACAGAGATAGAGGTACAAACAAACATTCAGGAGAGATTCCCAGTATAACATGTTACACAGAGAGGAGCAGGAACACAATTAGGGAATCTCGGAAAGAGAGTCTGGGGGCTCAGGCCCCTGACCAAGAAGCAAAGGAGTCTTCTAGGCTGCCCTTCAATGCTTGCGGCTCAACGGACACCCTCCAGCCAGACTGTGCTGCTGCTATTTCTCTGCCTGCTCGTTAGCAATAGGCCAAGAGCATGCAATCAACATAGAATCAAACTAAAACAAACCATACAGTGGCTGAGCAGCTAGGAAACCCCGGAATCTTTCACATACATCAATGGAGTTCACACTTGAACAACACGGTGAGCTAGGAAGTATTTGCTCCATCGTACAGGCGAGGAAACAAATTCAAATGATTAAAGAACTTGCCCTAAGTCACAAAGCTGCCTGGCTAGAATTTTAACCCAAGCACGACCCCAAAGACTCTGCAACCTGAGATAAGTTAATACAGCTACTGAGGGTGGTATGCACCCTAGCAATGTAGGCACCAATCTTTAAACAAGATACTTTAAATTCACAAACACCCTCCCCACAGCAGTTATTTGCAATCTTAATGTTCAGCATTAAAACCCATCATGACTTTGTAATGCCAAAAGTTGAAATGACTAACCTTCAGGAAATCTACCAAAATTTCATTAGAAACTTCAATCTTAAAAAGAAAATGAACTTCCTAATACCCCATCTCCCTCGCTAAATCACACAGCTACCATGATTATTCTACACAGTTATTCGGTAAATAAAATAACTGTGGAAATAAAATGTTTTGATATAAAAATAAAATTAGAGAAACCACATTCCTTAGAGTCATTGTAAGTGTTCCTCAGAAATGGAAATGTTGTCTCCTGAGGCCCTTCAAGAAGCTTTACGTGAATGAAAGGGTCACTGAAGGAATTTATTTCATGTTTCAGCCCACCTAGTCTCCCTCTCTTCCCAACTATCCTCTCTTACCCCAAATATACACAAATGCATTTTACCATAAATTTCTGTCTTTTAAAACTATACATATTTAGAAGATTCAGGGTAAAGGGATCTATCTTCTCATGCGTTAAACACACTCAGGCATTTAATGAACATAGTTCTTTCTTCACTCCTGTTTCAATATTACCTAATTGGTTTCTAAAATTAAAAGGTTTCCATTCTAAACTTTCCATGATTTGTCACTAAATGAGAAATTCTGAATCCTCAGGAAAACACTGAGCACTTTCTTCAGTCGTCTTCCCCCCACACACACACAGGTGCCCTGCCTTGGCCTGTGTCCCCCCCCACACACACAGGTGCCCTGCCTTGGCCTGTGCCCCCCCCCCACACACAGGTGCCCTGCCTTGGCCTGTGCCCCCCACACACACACAGGTGCCCTGCCTTGGCCTGTGCCCACCCCCCCCCACACACAGGTGCCCTGCCTTGGCCTGCTGCCCCTCCCACACACACAGGTGCACACACATTGTTGACTCTCCCCTCCTCAGCAATGACTTGCCCTGCCGTGTGATGTGTGGACCTTGCCCTGCACTAAGGCAGCCTCAACCGCTGCACATGCCAGCCAAGAGGCCACAGAAGTTCCTTTTCCTTACAACTGACAGAAAAGCTGCTTACTACCCAGCTAGCTTCTTCCTGTAGTCTTCCCATAGACACCTGAAAATGCTGTGCAAGGGATCAGAAGCTCATGCAATGTGAGGCCATTGCTTCTCCTCTCACCACTGCAGACGCTGCATCCACCAGAGACAGCTCGATTTGACTCCTCACCGCCCCCTCCAGTCATGGCTTCCCTCAGTGAAGGGAAGAATCGGTGTTAGTGTGCTGGTAGTGGCAATGGGGAAGAGAATAAAATGCTTTCTTGCCAAAAAAGGGGAGTTCACCCAACAGGACCTACTTACTAGGAAGGGAAACAGAATAGAGTATGAAGTGACAGGCAAAAAAAAAAAAAAAAAAGGGAGAACAATTCTGTTGTGCACAACAAGAGGGGCCCACATATTCACCTCTATCCTCAGATCCCCATCACCACCTCCCCTTCCCATGCCTCACCCCAAAGCTGCCATCTGACCCAGGCCATATAACGCCTCTTACACCAGTGACCCCTGGAGGCTGCCTCTCACTGCCTGGCTCTATCCAGAAAGGCACCTCTGGCCCAGGCCCTGGGAACCATAACTAGGGCATGTTGGAGGTGATGCTCCCATTCGCACAGCTAAGGAAGGTGCACTAAATAAGCTCTAAGGTCCCCTCTGTTGACCATGTCCTAACATAGCATGAGCTTCTGATCCATGCACAGCATTCGGTAAGAAGAAATGTGCTCTTAGAACCTCAAGTCTAACTCTAAGCCCATTCCCAGGACACATGGTTAAGATTTTAGTTAAATTTGAGAAAGCCACAGTAAGATACTAGAAAGACATTATGGACAAACGTGTATTGCAGAAGTTTGCACCAAACAAGATAATATAAGATTAGGTCTATGAGAAAACGCATTCTGAATTCCAAACAACTGACTTACAAGTGAACCAGATGTATGAACTATAATCTATTTACAAGTAAAAAAATATATTGTTACGATTGTATGGGGTTCCCTGCTTATAGAAAAGCTTCACAAAACAGGCAAGTAAACAAATGACCTAAAGACACCACTGAATATTCTGCAATATACATTTTTATTTGACTTACACATGTTTCTGGAACACAATGATGAGAAAAAGGCCTTCTTATATTTTCCATTCGTACAGTTAATGGCTTTATTCCCTTGCCTAGACTCATTGCACTTCCCCTGACATAAAAAAACATTCAGAATATAACCCATACAGGGCTTCTGTAGTGCATCAGGTTTTAACACTGAGTCACTTGATTTGTCTGTGGAGCATGAAGGAGAGAGGCCCACCAGGGCCTAAAACATGATATGGCTATTAAGGCAAAAAACATCCCAAATCTTAGGATAGGCAGCAGATGAGAAAATTACAAATTAAAAAAAAAGAACAGCAGACAAATTCAGATATCATTGTGGGAAAACAGCAAAAAGCTTTTGGTTGTATAGTCTATTTTTTGTCTATTTGATTGTAAAGGCTATTTATGTAAGAGATTGTACCAAATGCACTAGCTGTTGGAGTTCCAAAACTGAGTGACTGAGCCTGGAAATACAGCTAACATTCTTGTTATTAAGTCTTGCATCGCAACAATTAGAAACAAAATGTTTGAAGAAAATGCAAATGTAATTGTGAAATGTGCAACAAGAAAACAATAACCTTCCATGAAGACAAAAGAGTGAATTCAAACCAAGAGGGTCCATAAAATACTTCGCTTAAGTACACGGTGGAAAACTAGAAGCAAAATGCACCGCACTGGGCTTGGGCAAGTATTATACTCCACGTGGGCTCAATAAACATCAGCTAATGCTTCCCGGCAGTGTCTATAACTTATTTATCTACCCACTTATGCTCTCAATGCCTCAATTTCCCTGTCCAGAAAATAAACAAATACTTACTATAAAACAAAACAGCCATCTATACTCACAGAGGGGTTGGGAGGCTTAATTTCAGTTTCAGAAGCATTTGGAAGAAGGCAGATGATAGATGGAAGTGTCAGCCATCATCACTGCTCACAACTGCTCTTGTGGCAAGCAGGTTAGAAAGGCAGCATGCCAACTCTCCAGGCTCCTATGTTTTCTGTCATGGGAGAGGTGTTCTTTTTACAAAGCCACACTCTTCTTGATTACTTAAGGTATGGAGGAAAGATGAGAACTGCTAGGGCAGTAAAACTGGATAAAGCTCAGTTCCAATGCTTCACATTAATAAAGATTTCCCTTAATGTATGACAGGTATTTGTGCCTACAAAATATGTATAAATTATTTCCTAGGAAGGGTAAGACAGAATGGAAGAAAAGGAAAAAGAGAGAAAGAGGGAAAAACGGAGGGTAGAAGAAGACACCCATCTGGAAAAGCCCAGACTTCATCACTATGCAACATACCCATGTAAGAATCTGCACTTGTATCTCCTAAATATAAAAACATTTAAAAAAAGAGAGAGGAGAGACTAAAGTGGGCTTTGAACAGAATTGAAGAAGAAAAAAAATCTTTGATTAGGTTCTTGATTGTAGACCACTGGTTCCTAACCCATCAGTCTATAAATTACTTGAGAAAGAAGTAATTGTCGCGATCACTCTTCCATCCCTAGTGACTGGCATAGTATCTGGCAAACATTAAGCACTGACGAAAGGCTGAATGAATAAATGGATGAATATCTATGTCTCAACGGTTAGTCAAAGCCTAACCAGCTACCAGAAAGCTGACAGTAATGGTTCCAGCTGCTTATAAGCTGCTTTAAAGATTTTAAATGTTTCCATCCCCTTAGCATAACCCTTAAAAGTAGGAGAGAAGAGGGAGGGGGAAAAAAAGGCAGCATCTCTCAACTCTACAAAATGTCCACCACATTAATATATGACATGGCTATCAATCTGTACACCAGTCACCCCAATCCATTCTGCAGAAAAATCACTGCTTCCAACATAATACACTAAAACAAATTTATAAATGTTAATAAAATTTTTAAAAGGTCAGGTCACTACTTCCTATAACATATGTCAGGGAAACCTAATATATCTCAGTATCAGGTCATTGGCAGGACAGCTATGACATTAAAGGATGGAGAAAATGGGATTTCTTTGCTTTTAAAATTAGTTAACCAGCACATCCGTCTGTTTCCCTCTTGGATGCCTGGTATGGAGCAAGAACTGTAACAGGGGAAATTTATTGAAACATACCATTAAATCAATATGGCAGAGCATTCTACTTTATGCCATGCTATAAAAGTCATGCATGTGGGAAAGCTGAAGGAAACAAATTGGTACTGAAAATAAGAACAGAAATGTTTTAAAAAGTAAATGGATTCCTAGAATTTATAAATTTGGTAGATGAGGTAGCAAAACCAGGGTCTTGAAATAGGCCTTGAAACTCTTTTGCTCTTAGGCTAAAATTGTAGTAAGCTCTGTTACTTGAGAATCTAGCTTGAAAATGACAAAACAAGAATGAAGGTTCTGGCTGGATTAACAGAAATTACTTTGGAAGAAGGCAATAAAATTGGATTTATAGAAGAGAGTCATACTAGGGCTTTATATTGTCACAGATGCTATATTTTTGTAGATCATCCAGGAAGATTCAGAGGGCAGGAGGGAAATGTACTGTCAAATAATTCTGCTGTGGGGTAAAAGGTGTTCTGAATATCTCAGAAGCCAATACTGAAAATATAGTGTATGTGTCATAGTGACATTCTGAACAGATTATAAAAAAATCCTAAGCCACTTCAAACCATTCAATAGTTCATGGTCAACTCTTAGAAACCCCAAATTTGACACATATCACAATTACGTTAATTTATAGAATCTGCTAAAAGGATTACTTTCAGAAGTCTTAGAATTATTCGAGTTTAAAAATGAAAGCAGTCTTAGAGATTAACTGGTCTAATATCCACATGAGCACCATTAGCTTAAATGTTTACAGCAATTTATGAAGCATATTTGTACACGTTTGATCCCCATAACAATCATGCACAATAGAAAAAGTTAACTGATTAACTTGAGACCACCAGTTAACCATGTAAAAGTCAAATGAAAAGGAGAATGACACACATGCTTCTCACTAAATTAATAATGGGAAAAAATGCACGGAAAATGAAACAAATCAGTATAGATTCCTGTGATCACAGTTTAAGTGTCTATAAGTAAAAATAACAAGGAACTAAAAAACTCAACATAACAATTTGCAACACATAGGAATACCACAGGAAAAGGAATGAATGAACTATACCAGGTTGGAAATAAAGAGCATTGCGTTTTTGTTTAATACAGTAGAGACTCCCCTATCACTGTAAAATGGTGCATGTATCTTTTTCAGCCAAGATACATGTACTTTCAAAAACAAAAGGATACCATGAAAATGACCTGGGCCAGCAGATTGTTTCTTCGCATCTTTGGATGAGTTTTTTTTTTTTTTTCTTTTTACATTACCTTATCAAAAACATGGAAAAATCCCCATCTTGCATGGCTGCTCAGCCTACAGAGACCCATTTTGTCACAAGCCATTAGTGTTCATCATTACACAGCTTAATGCAGGTGTCTGTTCCCTTTAGCGAACTCTGCATAGATTTATCTTCAGCTAATGCAGCAGAGGCTAAGGGAAACTACGAAGGTCTCTAGATTTGTTTGCCTTTATGGGATAGCATGCTGAAGTCATTCTGGGCCAAAAGGACTCTAAAGAATTGGCACTATTAATATGTGTTTCTCTTGTCTGGCTCTAATAGGCAGTGCTTGTTCATAGACATAAAGATCTGGGTACTTGGAGGCACGTCTGTTCAGAGGTGGAAAACTGTTGTCTTGGGACTATAGTTCGGAGATTAGTTCTGAGATCAGTAGAAAAATCATACTCGCAGACCAATATACACTTACATACCCTGATTCAACCACTCTATTTTAGGCTCTAAAACTTCATTCATTCATTCAACAAACATTAATTGAGGGTCTACATGAACCATTTTACATGGTAGGAAAACTACAATCAACAAAACAGACAAAAATCCCTGCCGATTTGGAACATATATTCTCTTGGGAGAATACAGACAACAAGCCAGATAACAGATAAAGTATGTACATGGTAATAAGGGCAACAGAAAAAAATTTAAAAGAAGGGCATGTTGGAAGAAGATATCACAGTTTTCAGTAAGATGGTCAAGGTAGGCTTCACTAGGAAGGCAACATTTGAAAAGAGCCGTAAAGGTATTAAGGGAGCAAGTTACTTGGACATCTGGTAGAAGAAAAATAGTGCAAATGATTGGGGTTCAAGGAATTGCTGAGAGGCCAGTGCGGCTGGAGGTGTGTGATCGACAGAGAAGATTGCAGAAAATGCAATCAGCATCAGCCAGTAGGGGTAGATTATTTAGGGACCTGTAAACCACTGAAAAGAATTCTGGCTTTTACTCTGCATGAATCGCTGTTAAAAAGTTAAGGGCCAAAACGTTCTTGTAATGTGACTTACATTTCAATAGTATCATTATGGTTAAAAGGGAGAGAAGCAAGAGATAAAGCATGAGACCATTCGGGAGCCTAATCCAGGCAAGAGATGTTGACAGCTTAGACCAGGGGCGTAGTTATGAAGGTGGTAAGCAATGGTTAGATTCTGGGCATTTTTTGGAAAGCCAACAGGACATGCTTACGGATTGTTTCTGAGATGTGTGAGAAAAGGGATACTCCTGGGATTCTGGTCTGGGCAGCTGGAAGGATGGCATCCCACTCATTGAAATGCAAAGACTAAGGGAAAGCAGGTGTTGAACATATAGTGTGGAATATTGGGATCTCAGTTTTGGACATTTTAAATTTGTGGTTCCAATATAACAAGGAAGTGGACATGTTAAGTAAGCCAAAAGGCATTTAAGGCTGGGATTCAGAGAGGTGATCCAGGCTGGAGATATACCTTTGGAAGTGAGCAGCTTGAGATGGTATTAAAAGCCTTAGGATTGGATCAGATTACTAGGGAAGTAAGTGTACATGAAAAAACAAAAGGCGGCAAGGACTAAACCCTGGGTACTACAAGCTAATAAGAGGTCAGGCAGATGAAGGGGACAGAGTCGGGAGGAGACAATGAGGCAGGAAGAAAATTAGAAGAGCACATATCCTATGAGCTAAGTGAAGGTAGTCTTTCAGGGAGGAGATAGCAGTGAGCCACCTCAGAATACTATAGATGGATTTAGTTACACGTCAAAATAGCTGGTCACGATGGTAGTTACACTTTGCTCTGATCAGCAGGAAAAATGCGGACTAGGAGACACTGCACAGAAAAGGAAAACTGGGGGTTGCATTTGCCCCATATCACTCCTTTCTGTTTCAATTTCTCCACTGCAAAAGGAAAACAAAGGAAATTAACAGCCTTATCCTTTGCACAATATATATTTATAAAAACTAAGCCAGTCTGTGAAATGTTTTGAGTACCTTAGTAAAAGACATAGGAAATCCCACTTTCAGTAGAGTTCACTAACCCATTTACCCTATTCCCTATTGCCATCTTCTATCTATTTCTTAGCAAAATACTTCCGGGGAAAAATAGAGAAAAATATCTAATTCTGTTCTCAGTAAAGCAGACACTATGTCAAACTTTTTTTCTTGTTTTATATACATATTTATTTATTTTAGAAAAGAGGAGGAATGAGATGAAGAAGTAAAGGAAGTGTCACATGCACTTTTTTTTTTTGGTTACAAAACATTCAGAACTGTTCCCTAGATTAAATAACACTTTCAAACTAGCCATATGTGATAGGTGAGGATAATCACCGAATAAACTAATCCAAAGCTTCAAAATGAATGGCATATTGAGATATGACTAAATGCTCTACTCAAAACTGTTCCTGTCAAAGTCCCTAAAGACACATAATCTCTACATCCAATAATTTCTCTCCCTTTCTCCTTGACTTCGTAGTTTTTAATAACTCTCTTCTTCTTTAAATACTCTTGTATGGTTTTCAAACTGGCTTTCTATGTCCTTTGCTATCTCATCACGTGGTATCTCAACACTTCTCTCACCCTTAATAAAGGAATATTCTAAGATTAAATTGAGCCCTGCTTTCAACTATATTCAAGGTTCCAAAATCACCTCTACGCAGACTACCACAGGAATGAAGAGTTTAGATTTAAACATCAGAAAGGTTTGCCTTTGAATCTCGCTCTAACGATTGCAACTGTGTGACCCTAGACAAATTACAAAAATCTTTTCTGTGCCAGGTTCCTCATCTGTAAAATGTGGATTTTAATACAACCTTAGTGGAGTTTTGGCGAAGATTTAATGAGCTCATTCACGTAAAAGGCTCAACACAGAAAATGGCAAGTATTAAGCATATTAAAAATGTTGGCTAATATTGAGGCTCCCAAATACAAATTCCTAGCTCCAGCTTTTCTTAATTTCAAGTTTAATTTCTGACTACTCTCTAAGTACGAAAGAGTTTGATGTGATGCCATGCTTTATAGGACTATATATGTTTTATAGGACTGCCTAGATAGTCTCATAAAGCATGTTGTCACGTCAAACTCCTGCTAGACACCCAGCTCACTAGTTACTTTGAACTGGATACTTTGTATTTGTTGTCAGAACCCTAAATTGGCCAATAATCTATTTTAAAATATAGAGTCTGACTGGGATCAACATTCTTTTATTTTACAAATACACAGTCCCTAATGATAAGTAGTTAATACGATATATCCATAGGGTCAGCTAAATGTGTATTTTAGCATTTCTTTGTGAGTTTTCTGTATTCTTTGTAGCAGCAAACTTTTCACTTTTGCCCAGAGGGAAGGTTAGGGTTAGGGTTAGGGTTAGGGTTATAGCTCAGGTTCTGAAGACAGTTGCTAAAATATATAAAATCCCTCCTGTATTGCTCAACGACATCGCACAGTATGACGTGCATATGATTAACTGCAATTTTTTTTTCTCCTTCTGGAAGACAGCTCTTTAAGCCATTAATTCCCAGAGCCTCTGTAAACAGTGGCTCTGCTAGCATGCAGCAAGAGACTGGCAAGCAGCAGACCTGGAAAGTGGGCTCCATCCTCTCCCCCTCTCTGGCCTGATGCTGCCCTGTCATTTCAGGTATCTCAAGTGTACCATGAAAATGGCCTGCCTGGCATTTTCATGGGGTGTCCTGACAAGCAAATGAAACTTAAAAAACAGACAAATGTGAATTAAAATCTCAAATACAACACATAGTAGCATGTTCTGTAAACTTAAGCAAATCACTTTTTTGCTTTCTCAGGTTTCTGTTTTTCTTTTTAATATCAAATGACTGTTATGAGAATTAAGATAACACATGAAAAGCAGTTGGTACACAGCAAGTGCTTAATCAATGAATAAACAGCAGTTCTCTCCCTCCAGGCAGTGTGTGGACTTCTGAGGGTGGCAGTACATCCCACACATCCACACTTTGCATCAAATTCTGAACTCAACTTTAATGAAGCATTTACCATATATCCCCATGGAATAAAACTACCATTGGGTCTCCCTAACAAGTAATCAGAGGCAAAGAAGTGAAAAATATTTTTTTTAAAGATAAGGAAAGCCCTAAATTTCACTCAAAGGTTTAATATCTTGTGATTGGATGCTTTTAAATTTCACAGAGTTCCACTAAGACCATTCAGTAGGAACTAAATTCTTTTCCATGGCTTAGAGAGATGAGCCCAAAACAAAAACAAGACACATTTGTGTTACACTCCTGTTATCAAGAAGTCTTCTGCATAATGTGGCCGAAGTAATACCTTAGAGGGGTAGGCATCTTCACCACCATTCTTTTCTCCTGCTTATTCTTTTTAAAAACTCCTGCAGCAAACATAGGCAGACAGCTATTTATGCCTCAACATTTCCCCTTACCCTAGCTCACAGCTTCCTAACTGACTTTACTTGGAAAATAGTAAAGAAATGAGTGGAAACAAATTAATCATTCGGCAGTCTATTGATCAAGCCACAGTAAATCAGAGTCTTACTAGGTATGCTTGGGGAAAGGGAAGGAATCAATTCAAACCTGAAAGAAAAAAAAAAAAAAAGGTAATGAAAACTCACAGAGGTTCTAGTCCATTTTTAGCTTGTTTTGAGCATTCAGGTTGTGAATCCCAAGCATACTGCTCCAGGGCAATCACAAACCCCAGGATGGGGAGAGGGAAAGGGCATAGGTAACGCCATGACACTGCAGGCTGGTGGCCGAAGGCATTAGCCTCTGCTTCTGGTTTCAGAGAAATGGATGCTAGTAAGAGAAGACTTATCTAGAACGGAAGTGAGTTCAGTCATATCTTACTTATCTCTGGTAGTATTCATGTAAATGAAGCCTGCTTAAGAAGTACATTGCTCAGTTGCTCCATCCAAAGTAAAGCAAAGAGGATTTGTCAGGATTCACAGTTGTAGAAAATCTGAATATGTAATAGAAAGAAGAAGAAAGTGACTGTTAGCCTTCCCTTAGAGTAGCCCCAAATGGGAGGCCAGGGAGACAACGCGACCCTAACAGGTTGTAAACTCCAATATATACAGACGTCACCTAAGAGCCTGTTCGAAATGCTGATTCTCCATGCCCTGCCCAGAGGTTCTGATTCAGTAGTTCCTATATAAGGACCAGGAATCCACACTTATAATAAGAACCCCTGCTGATTTTGATGCAGGCAGTTTTAGAACACACTTCGACAAACACTGTAGAAGTATAAATGGAACCAAAATAAGCAAACATTTGCTTTTGCCAAAATAAAAGAAGGAATGCAAATAACAATATAAAACCAGTCATTTTTCCCCAGAACCCAGGCATGTGACAAGTCCCTTTGAGCATCCTTAGAATATATTTGCTTAGTGAATCAATGAGTGAGGGAAAGAATACTCATCATCATCAAACACGGGCAGACAACTGTCACCATAGTCACCACTTATTGGATACTTACATAATCTTCAGCAACTCAATGAAATAGCTGCAGATGGTGCTGCTACCACTACTGTCCACATTAAAAAGATGGAAGACAGAGTAAACAACCAACCCAGTATCACACAGCCAAGAAATCATGGAGTTAAACTGACCTTCCAGCACTGTCTCTGTCTCTATTCCCTACAGGGAGTCAATGACTAATGCTTTGAGGGCATTCTTCCTGAGAGGGGACACCATAGCTACTTCTGTCTTGGAGAAACCAGCCCTAAAACTAGCCCCCTTCCCCATTTATACGAACCACCAAAAAAAGCTTCTCTGAAGTCTCATCAAATCAATGACTGACTAAATTGAGTTTTTTTGTTTTGACTAAGGCGAGACTTGTTTTTTATCTGAAACTAAACCAAAAGGTCATTTCTTTCCTAGGCGATGTCATTTGCAACAATATCAAAATGCAGCCACTATTCCAGATACACTAGTCTCTCAAAAAGCTATGCACTGAGATTAAACAGGATTATTCAACACCCCGCCTTTACTCCTTATTGGAACAGTATTCCTTTCCCTCACCTTTACTCAAGATCTTATTTGATTTCTACCTTCCCAGGAAACCTCTTGAGTTGATCAGACATCCACCCCTCACATCCTTCTTTCCTGTCGGAATTTTCCATTGTGCTTACAACTTACTTTACTGTCATAATAAATCTGTGGAAGAGGTGACTGTAAGCTGCAGCGTTAGCCCAAAGGCATAGTCAATCTCAGGATTTCAGTTAGCACAGGCTGGGAACAGACAGCACCCCACAGGCTAGGGGCAATCATGTACTTTTGGGACATGGGCAACATGAGCCACATAGCGGCCTGGCCATACAGAGGATATTCACCAGGAGCAGTCACACTAACAGGAGATATAGACCTCCTCATTTGGGCACAGGGCAGATGTAAGTAGATTTTAACTTGCTGGGACCCTTAAAGGCTCTAAAACATACTGGCAGAGGGTCATACGGCCTATAACCACCTGGTCGCATTTTCAAACCATAGGCGAGAAAGTGCAAGAGCTAATGGTCAAACAAGTTCGTATTGGCATAATCTGGTAGATCTCAGACTCAAACAGTCCTCACAGATGTATAGGGATCTCTCTCGCTCACTCCCGCTCACTCTCTCTCTCTTGCTCGCTTGCTTTCACCCTCTCTTTTCGTTACTGCCTTTGCACATGCTGTACTCTGACAGAAAAGGTCTTCCCCATAGCCCTAACTAAATATTAGTAAACCTCTAGGTCTCAGTGTAGACATCTCCTATTTCAGGAGGATTTCCCCGGCCCTCAAAGGTAGAGCTAGATTACTCTACTATATTCTCCCATCCTTTTGGTGCCTAACTGCTTTCTCTATGATTGCCTATGTCCCCCACCAACCTGTGAGCATCATGAGGGTTGGAATCACTCATGTCTATTTTGTTCCTATTAGTACAGAGCCAACCACACAATGGGTGTTCAGTAAACAATTGCTGAATGAATTAATGAATAAATCAACAAAGAAATAAGCTAGCACACTAAGCCTTGGCAAAGTCTAAGGACCCACGGTAGGTTCATGGCAGAGCCAATTCTATACGATTTATTTCAAGTATTTGCTTCCTTGCAGCAATATAAAGTGTCAAAGGGCAAAACCATGCAAACCATTACAAGATGCAGAGAACCTCTATCTCCTAAATCCAAGTTTCTCCACGCAGCCTCTGTAACCAGCTCAATTATCTCCCAGTGCTGATCCCACACTCAATCAAGGCAGGATCCACAATGATTTCTAACATGACAGTGCAGCTCTGGTTAGATAAGAAGAAACTCAAAAGCATACGGCTTACAAAAATGCTGTCCTTGGGAAACTGAAGATCATTTCTGCTTAGAATTACAGTTTAGACTAAAAGTATAATGACCCTCGTTAGTAAAATACCAACATCACTAAAATTTAATTGTGTCTATCAAGGGAGTTGGGATAGAACTAATACAGAACTGTTGATGATATTTAATATCCATGCTAAAAAAAAATGCTCGGAAGTAAAAATTTGATATTTAAAATGTCATTTCTCTATGCTCAGTAACAAAACTCTAAAGCTTTCTTAATAGCAGCTGTGAATGACCATCCCTTCCTGGGCTGAATGTTAACTAGGAATGGAAAGAAACTGATATCCATGCTTCTCATTTGCTGAACTTCATTCATACCATTAAGTTAACAAGAAACCGGAAGGGACCAGCGACTGTCACCATGCATTTAGCATAACTTGTTTTTCTTAGTCATGGCTCAATTCCTAGAGGAAATGCCATTTTACCTCTCCAGACTATGAACAAAAAGACAGGAGATAACATCTGCCACTTCTGATACTCTCCTTGGCGGTCTCCAGATCTTCATAGCATATGTTAAATTAGATAAATGAGCTTTTGTTCCCCTAAGTGTCATTTGTTATTTGAAATGCTCTTCGGAATTATTCTCATCTCAAGTCCCAAAATCACAACTTAATTCCTAAACCATCAGAAGTAAAATTCAGGCAAGTATACACAACTTTACAGAAATCACTACAAAGCAATACTACATCATTTCACTACATTCAAACTTATGTTAGCATTCTGGCACAAATCATGTGTAGTAAGTCAGAGCTGATTCACTTAATACAAATAACTGCAACTCTATTATTTCTGGAAATATTTTCTGCTTAAGATGGAAACAATTTCAAATAGATAGGCACTTGTGTTTTTATTCTGTAAGGATTCACTAAAGTCCTCACAATTAATTTAACACATATGTGTCTGTGATGGGTCATTTCATCAGTAGTTGGCTTTCATCTCATTTGCACTATTACCTTAACAGGATCACTCACCTTTTTACTAGTACTTTTTCTCTATTTGAGGGGGTTATTATCTTTTTTTTTTTTTGAGACAGAGTTTCGCTCGTTACCCAGGCTGGAGTGCAATGGCGTGATCTCAGCTCACAGCAACCGCCTCCTGGGTTCAAGCAATTCTGCGTCAGCCTCTCTAGTAGCTGGGACTACAGGCACGTGCCACCACGCCCAGCTAATTTTTGTATTTTTGGTACAGACGGGGTTTCACCATGTTGATCAGGATGGTCTCGATCTCTTGACCTCGTGATCCACCCGCCTCGGCCTCCCAAAGTGCTGGGATTATAGGTGTGAGCCACCATGCCTGGCCGGGGGTTATTACCTTCTTAATATTTTCAGAATTCAAAAATGGTGATTCTCACTGTTCCAGTTATATATATACTCTGGAAGCCTTACAAGATGAAATTCATTTTCCATTTCTTCCAATATTCAAACTTGTTGATTTCTTTTCACAGGCAGAAAAGAAAGTAGCATATTCTATGTGTTTTATGAATTCCCCCCTTGCCAAGTGATATCTTTGCCACTAAAGCTTCAAACTTAGCCCTTAATAATTTAAGTGTAAGTGATCTTTCTCCAAGTCCTTCTGTACTACAAATACTGTGGTGAGGCAATATTTTCTATTACAGTCATGCACCACATGATGACGTTTCAGTCAAGGATGGGGTGCTTTTTTACACCACAGTGGTCCGGTAAGATTCTAATGGAACTGAGAAAGTCCCATCTCCTAGTGATGTCATAACCATGGTAACGTCACAGCACAATGCATTATTCACATATTCTGCTGATGCTGGTGTAAACAAACCTACCGTCCTGCCAGTCTCATAGAAGTATAGCATATGCAACTACGTCAAGCTCATACCACCAGATAAGAATAACAAAGGGTAATGTCACTGGCTTACGTATTTACTAGGATTCTATCATTATTTGAGAGTGCATTCCTCCTTATTAAAATAAACAAAAAAGTTAACAGTAAAACAGCCTCAGGCAGGTTCTTCAACAGGTATTCCAGAAGAAGGTATTATTATCATAGGAAATGGCAGCTCCACGTGTGTTGCTGCCCCTGACGAACTTCCAGTGGGACAAGATGTGGAGGTGGAAGACAGCGATATTGATGGTGCTGACCCTGTGCAGGCCTACGCTAATGTGTGAGTTTGTATCTTAGTTTTTAACAAAAATGTTTAAAAAGTAAAAAAATAAAAAATTTCCAAAACAGAAAAACATCTATAGAATAACGATATAAAAAAGAAAATATTTTTGTACAGCTGTACAATGTGTTCGCATTTTAAGCTAAATGTTATTACAAAAGAATCAAAAAGTTACAGTTAGGAGAAATAGGTTCAGGTGTTCTATTATACATTAGGGTGACCATAGCTAATAACAATGTATTGTATATTTCAAGATAGCTTAGAAAAGGTGACAGTAACCACCACATAGAAATGATAAGGGTTTGAGGTGATGGATATGCTAAATACTCTGATTTAATAATTATAAAATATATACATATATTGAAACATCACACTGCTCCCCAATATGTACAATATGTCAATATGAACAAATTTTAAAAAAAATAAGTTTATAATGTTGAAAAAATTGCAGTAAGCTAAGGTTAACATATTACTGAAGAAAGAAAAATATTTTTAAATAAATTTAGTGTAACTCAAGTACACAGTGTTTATAAAGGTTATAGGACTTTACATGAAGGTCTAGTAATATCCTAGACCTTCACGTTCACTTACCACTCACTGAGTCACCCAGAGCAACTTTAGTCCTGCAAACAACATTCACAGGGTAAAGGACCTATACAGGTATATTTTTCTTAATCTTTTATACGGTATTTTTGCTCTGCCTTTTCTATATTTAGATACGTTTAAATACACAAATAATTACCATTGTGTTACAACTGCCTATACAGTTCATTGGGGTAACCTGTTGTTCAGGTTTGCAGCCTAGGAGCAATAGGCTATACCATAACATCTAGATATTTGCATAATGATGAAATCACCTAATGGTGCATTTCTCGGAAAACATCCTCATGGTTAGGTGATGCATGACTATACTTTAACATGAATTAGGCCTGAGCCATAGGGAAAAGAAAGAGAGCTGCTGCGCCCAGTACTGAGGTAAAAGGGAAGAAGCAGACCATTTACCCATACCCTTCAGTTTGCTCTGTCCATAAGCAATACCCCAAATGCTAAGGCCTCTCAGATCCTCTAAAGATGTTAATTCATTTAACCATCCATTTTCAGTTTCTATAACAACCACCTGTACAAATATCATTTAATAAGACCTGTGTTTCAAGTACACTTCTAATTAATTTAGGTATAATGGCTCATCTTCTCCTAACAATCCCATAAAGCTTAATGACATTATTCCCATTTTACCGCTGAAGGAACTGAGGCTTAGGGGATTTCAGTGACTAAAACAAGAGTTGAACTTAGATTAGTTTGACTCTAAAACCTGAACCTCAACTGTATTTCTGCATTTAGGGCTAAACAGTTTCAGTCACAGCTCTCAGAATACTAATGAATTTAAATATTCTAAATTCCTACTAAGGTATATTCTTTCATGCAGGATTGATTTGTATAAGCCCTTATTCACACATGCTATAATGACAGAGACTAGCCACTGCACTACTCGATTTCTTATTAAGGAAAAACTCCATCTATTAGAAACTCTATTTTATGAGTCCCAAAGGGACATTTCTAGGCAAGAAGATAGTCACTTCTTCCATGACTATCCCGACTTTCCCCGACTAGTTTTCTTAACTGTAATTAGACTTTCTTGTGTCCTATTCACTCTGGCCAACAGAAATGAAATTTCTCCAGCCCTGAATTCTCTGCTGCTCTGACACTCTCCTGCCCTTCTCCTGTTCTCACACCCACAAAAGGTGGCTATGGACAGAGAGAACACCATTCTCAATATTTCTAATTTGCTCACTTCAAATCCTGCTGTGCAGTTCAGAAACAGGAGAGTTGTTTAGAGAGTGACAACTCAGAAAAAGGTTCATAAAGTCAGGCTTACTTTTTCTTATCTGTCAAAAGGGAGGAAAATGGAGCTACATGGGGAAGAAGATTCAGCTATATAGGGAAAGGTATTTGCTGAGCTTTGGACAGTTTACAAAGAATGAGGGGATATTTGCAGAGCTGAAGATCCAGAGAAAAAAAAAGATTAGAGAGGGTGTTTACCCTATCCACTTGCCAGAGAGAACTGAAATTTCTGAAAGGTAAATGTACTGCTGCATTTCTGTGCAAATACAAAATAGGGCAAAATAGTACAGAAAGGTCCTGTACACTTAAAAAATTACTCTTGAGACACCGTTTTACAAATAAAGGGGTATCTTGGTACAGTAAGTATTTTCAAAAGTTAGAAGCAGATATGTTGAGAATGTTTTATCATGGCAATTATCCTTTAGGGTAAAAAAGCTAGTGAAAGCTGTTATGCTTTTGGATTCCAAACTAACTCAAATTAACAGAATCTGAAAATATAGTGTCTACTTAGAAATATAACATATTAATAATGATCTTCTTCCTCTCTGAAGTTTCATTAGAAGACACCCCCAGGCCCACCATGTACTATGTAGAAAACCATTACATACAACTTTTCCATTGCAGATGCAAACATAGATCCTCAGGTTTCAAAATCCTTAAAGGACCCAATCTCACTTATTTACTGATACTGCTCTCTTCCTAAGAGTTACCCTAATTTTAAAAATTGTAAGCATTGACAAAATAGGTCACTGATAGTTTTAAATTTCTAAAATTCCTATGTCCTAAAGATTTTTGCTTTTTCAAACAGGAAAAAGCAGGGTTGATATTTAAGTCCAAAAGGAGTCTACTTTAATACAGTACTCAGTCTGTAAGCTTTTAGGATATTACCACAAAAGCATTAAAGCAATTTTCATTTTCCTATCTGTAAGTCAAACTGATTATGATGATAAGACATTGGAATGGAGAAACAGCTGAAATTCATTAAAACAGCAAAAACAGCTGCTTGCTCAGGGGCGGAAAGGCTAAGGGAGATACCTAAGGCCCTTTGTCCTGTGGCTGTGTCTCCCTTCCCAGCCATCCTGATGTCTCTATTTCTCTCTCCCTGATTCTCCTCCTTGAAGCAGGACTCCCTCTTGCCCTTCCTCCACTGCCCCTCTTTGGACCCTGGTCTCTCTGTCTTTGTCTTTCTTCTTTATATGGCTTCCCTTTGCCACTGGGAAAGGGGGAAACCCCACTCTTCATTCCTTCCCTCTGCTAGGTGGCTTTTATGGAACTGAGGTTTGGTTTTATTTATTTATCTATTTTTATTTATTTATTTATTTACTTAGAGACGGCATCTTGTTCTGTCGCCCAGGCTGGGGTGCAGTGATGTGGTCTTGGCTCACTGCAACCTCAGACTCCCAGGTTCAAGTGATTCTCCTACCTCAGCCTCCCAAGTAGCTGGGACTACAGGTGCATGTGATCACACCCAGCTAACTTTTGTAGTTTTAGTAGAGATGTGGTTTCACCATGTTGGTCAGGCTGGTCTCAAACTCCTGACTTCGTGATCCACCTGCCTCCGCCTCCCAAAGTGCTGGGATTACAGGCGTGAGCCACAAAGCCCAGCCAGTTTTATTCTTTTAAACAACTGCCGTTTTATTCTTTTAAACTTTTAACAATTTAAAAGTTTAGTAAATAAAGCACTATAATCTCTACATTATGCTAAAGAAAATTTAACAGCTGATATTTCTTTAAGAACAATAACAACAACAAAAACACCCCCATATTTTACCGGTATTTCACTTTATTAAAATCTCTCCTCAAACTTCATTCATTCAAAGATACTATATGTCTAGGCTGCATGTGAAAGTAATAACAATTCATATTTTTTCATATGTAAATCTTTTTAAACATGTATTCCTCTATTATAAATGTTAATACTTATGCTGGTAGCTTTTCATCTACATGGAAAATATTTACTGTCAGTGTCAGTGAGAGAAAGGCAGTTATAAACCACCAACATTACAGCCGGATTACTTGGAAAAGAAAATCAACCAGTGTTTCCATTTATTTCTAAGCCAATAATGAGAATCAATCTATTAAGCAGCGCCTGCCATCTAGAGTTTGAAGTATGGCTGGGCACGGTGGCGCATGCCTGAAATCCCATCACTTTGGGAAGCTGAGGTGGGCAGATCACGGGAGGTCAGGAGTTCAAGATCAGCCTGGCAAACAGGTGAAATCCTGTCTCTACTAAAAATACAAAAATTAGCCAGGTGTGGTGGTATGTGCCTATAATCCCAGCTATTTGGGAGGCTGAGGCACAAGAGTCCCTTGAACCTGGGAGGCAGAGGTTGCAGTGAGCCAAGATCATGCCACTGAACTCCAGCATGGGCAACAGAGTGAGATTCCATCTCAAAAAAATATAGTAACCAGTATAGTTTGAGTTACAAGGTGTGGTTCTTCTGGGCAACTCTAATATCAGATAAAAGTCCTCAAAGTATTTTTAAAATCTTTCTATGCAAATGAACAAGCAATCTGTATCTTTGAATCCCCGTTTAATGCAGTAAGGCTAAGCATTTATTCATATTATAAGTGATCCAAAGCCTATTTCCATTAAAGTAAACAATCCTTTTCTTATGATAATGTGATAATTTTTCAGACTAATGAATCATGATGTTTTTCTGAAATAAACACAGAATCTGTAGTGCTAAGGATACTATAGGGGTTGGTTTTTTTCTCATTTTGTTTTGATTTTTTATTTTTTGAAGATGTAACATCCTTTTCCTTTAGACTTATTCAAGTTCGAATGAAAAGTTTCTGCTTCAGTTCTGAGTTTTGATTTTCTTAGCTATGATGTCTTCTTTGACCTAGACCCTAAAGAGCAGAAGGCGCTATACATGCTATCAATCATTTACATCAAATGCTGGGAGTGAGTAGAAAGGGACTTTTTATTACAGAACACTGAGGTCTCAGTTGGACAGAAACTGAGGGATATGTGGTGTATGACTTCCTTCGCATTTTTTTCCTTCTTATATGAGGAGTAGTTTGGACATATTCAAAGAAACTTGCACAGTCATAATAATTAAATCACTAAGAAAACTCCCTCCTGCTTTCTTTCTTTGAGGACACACAATAAATGCCCATTCAAAAAATAAAACTGACCAATCTCAGTATGTACTAAGAAAGCTCTATTTATAATCTAAATGAACAGTTTCTCTCTATAAGGGGACAAAATAACCTAGAAAATAGGAATATGTCCCTGGCTTAACATCTGTTTTGTTTTTTACACTGCAGTTACTGTGCAGGGTAGGTTACTATCTCTAGCAGCGTAGGGTTTTGATTATATCTTATGGTGGGACCACTTCTCCAAATTTGGGCTTCAATACAAAGTCATCCAGGGTTATTAGTGTAAAGTCTTAATAAGATTCACTTCCTCATTCCAAGGAATAACTACTATAGTTAGGGACCTTGAAACAGCTACTCCATTAGTTTGAAGTGGTATGAATTACGGCTTATAATTTACATCCTTTGTATAATAATATACAGACATAAACACACGCCATGTAAACTTCTGGCTCTTTTTATTAAAAAAACACTAATTTGAAGATTAAAAGTTTATTAAGTATTCTTAAAAGGGCACGATTTTCATTCCAGAAAGAAAATGTGCAATTTCAAGTTGCCACCAGTGGAAGGAACAATTGAGTTTAGAGCTCCATTTCACAATTTAAATTCTGGCTGCATGTTATCATCAAGCTTTTTTTTTTCCTTCTCAGTGCCAGAAATACATTCCAGAGCCAATGTTCTCAAGCGAAAACATACAGCGTTTAGAGTAGCTGTAATTCACCAGTAATGTTGCCACATAATCATTTCATACACAACTGCTAATCATGCCGTGTAAGATAACTCTCTAGACTAGGGAACATACATATGACCATAAAATTAAATTACCAAACTGAAAAGTAAAGGAAAAATGATCAAATAAAAGAGTGTATTACAAGCTGGTTCAGAGTATTAACTAAGTCTGTTTTGAATAGTTTTGTATATTTATAAAAGGATAAAAACCTAGAAAATAACTAAATCTTAGGAATACAAACTTTCTCTTACTCCTGAAATACTGAGCTAAAATTACTTTTCCCCGAAGTAGTGATATAACATTAACTAGGTTCTTATTCAGTCACGTACCATCATAACTTCTAAGAACTATGCTCTTAAATTCATTTACTGAGGTTCATTCCAATAACAACAAAAAAATACTGAATGAGATACCTTCCTACCAATCCATACTCTCCCTCTAAATGCTCACTTCAAGCCACTATCAGGCAGCCATAGATATAAGGTGTGGGAACTACACCAGCACTTCTGAGAGCATTCTCTTCTGAAAAGCAAAGCAAGCCCTTCAACCTAACTCCATTTCTTCTCCTTTTGCTCAAAAGAAACGACACAGAAGGTGGTGACGGAAATTATTAGTGAGGTTTACATGGAGGAAAGCCAAGAGAAACACTCTGATGGGGCACACCATTCCCTCCCTTCTTCAGGAATACAAATGAGCAAGGCAGAAATCAAAGTTATAAATAATCTTCACTGGTAAAAAAGTAGTAATGCTTCACACATTACTGGGTCTGGCAGAATATGTTGCAGAGCCAGCCTGTGAAATGCTTAGCGATCAAATTCATTCCAGTTGGCTGGGCTATGAACCCTATCATGTGTATATTGAAAACTAGATGAAACATAACTAAACGCAATGATAAAGTGCACAGCAAGTGGTGCTGGAAAAGTAATCATGAAGCTTCAGGCATGTTGAGTGATTCTGTCAATATCTGGAGAAGAGGAATTCCACAGAACCCTAAGTATCTTCGGGAGGATTTTGCAAACATTAGGAAGAAATTATAAACAAGGGTTTGCAATACCAGTAATTTTTAAAAGAGGAGAAAGTATTATTATTTTAAAATAATAAGCTCAAGGAAAAGCCCAACTAAATGAAAAAGCCAAAATGACTTTTCCCTTTATGAGTGGTATACTGAGACTTAAGAAACTACCAAAAGGGTCTACTCAAGCTTTAGTGCAATCCACCACAGACAAAAATCAACCCTTTGATCTTTCTTTGTGATATTAAAGGCACGAAATGGAAAAGCACAGGTATTTCAAGAGAAAGTACGAAGAATGCATTCGTTGCTTTCCTTTCATGAATGGTTGCCAGCACTGTTTTTCTACGACTTCCGTTTTTAACTGTCCCTCAAATGAAATCTTCAGGCAACTGTTTCACAGTCTTCTCAGAAAGGCACAAGCTAGTAAATAAATTTTAAAAATTAATGAAGTTTCTGAATCAAACTGCAAATCCCTTATTCAACCTTTTCCAAATAAATATGTGGATGTATCTACTCCTCCTCATGTAAGACTAAGGTTCAAAGGCGGCACTAACATACAGTCTGTTCAAGTCATAATTGTCTTCCTCCCCTTTTATGGTACCCAGTATATCATCCTACTATAAAATAAGGAATAAGAAATATATCACACATCGGGGGATATATGTGTTTAAAGCTGATTCACAGGAGTGTCATGAAGTCTACAATATTTGAGAACAATATTATATTTCACATATCTCATGGAAGAAAGAGTCATTTGAGAAAAAAAAAAAAAAAAAAAAAACAAAGGCAGAAGTCATTTGAGAAATAATGTAATGCCACAAAATGTAGGGAAGTGTATCCTCTCCAGAACATAGTGTCGTTAGAGAACATTTACAAAGGACATAGTCCAGTAGTCAACATGTGAGGCTGTTGAACATTTTCGTTTCACTTCCTACCAAGACCCAAAGTGAATAGGGAAATCACAATATTCTATTCTAAAAATATTCAAGCGCTCCTCTTCTGCAATAGAGACATCCCTAATCTGTATAGATAAATTTTCTTTTAAATAAATTAATTTTAAATAGACTTGAAACTTTACCTTGGGTAAATGTATTTAATAAAAGTCCTTAAGTTATACAAATAATTATATCTATATTAGCCCATTAAATACATAATGTTTTCTTCTACATTGGCCCAACTATTTCTAGATTCTTATCTTTTATAAGCAAAAACAAATAGAAGGGCATAGTCACTGGGCTGGACCAACATAATCAAGTTTTCTGAGGAGCTCATCTTGACCTGGCCTGGGAAGTCTCTAGCACGCAGGGCTGATCATATTTTATCTTTTCATCTCAATTTTTTTTAACGGAAAAATCCTGTATTTTAACCTAACAGGAGAGCTGTTTATGAAGCAGACATCTTCCATGATGGCTCTAATTAGGCTGTGTGATTCTGGTGATCCAGAGCTATAAAATGGGGGTGATACTATTTCCTAATGCAAAGAGTTGCTAGAAATACTAAATTAGATAATATATGCAAAGTGTTTATGACATAGCTAAGCTCACCACTAGGGCCCAACAATTTTAGCTCCTCTTATTATTTATTTGAGTTGATTGTGACCTTTGCAATACATATGTAAATTTCAAGACTCAGAATGTACCCTTAGATAATTAGTTCCATGTCATATTATCCTAATATGCCCAGACTTCAGAACATTTAAAAACTTTTACTTTCTTGTATATAATATAAAATAAAAGCATTCAAGACATATGCTGCTCACTGCTATTTCTACATACAAGTAGGAAACGACATTAATGTTTGCAAAATCCAGTGTTTGCATGGTGTCAAACATTTAGTTGCAAACTGGATATGAGCAATGCAAGCAAAATCATTAAGATTGCATCAGTAATCTGACTCCTTATGGCTTCAGTGATGGTTTTTCTGGCGTTTGCCATGAAAATGAGTATTGATAATGCTGATCCATTGAGGAGCATGTGTGCAGTTTCAATGTGTTCCAACTAATTTAATCATGCTGTTTGGGAAAGACTTTGGGCTGTCTTAGGAACATTTAAATACCAGGGTTTCTTAGAATATGCTAATACATTTAAATTATAGAGGGGGGTTCCTGATTGCATTAGAAATGCATCCATCTTTCCCTTCTCTCCTTCGCAGAGGGCAGACCACTAGCTTTCTCACAACCAAATGTGAACTTCTCCAGGGCTGGTGTTGCTAATTATATTTTGCAGAGCAACTGGTTTCTCTCTTAGTAGTTACTCAGCAACCATCAAATAAAATATTATCTGAAATGTGTATACCATACATACATATATTTCATCCAACTCCCAAGGAAGGACACATGTGGATAACTCCCAGAAATGGGTTTAGTGGAAAGCATCTAGAAGACTGAGAAGAAACTAAAAGAAAAACAGAAATTTCAGAACTATCATGGCCATTTGAAAAAGCTTACACTTTCCTTTTCAGAGAAAGGAGAAAACAAAAACATGAGATATAAATATTACTTAGAAGAAAAAACACCTAGTCTCTTGTAGTGTAGTACACTATAAAGTTCACATAAAATGCTGGGAAGATTGCAAGTGTGTCAGCAGAGGTCTCCTCCTTCCTCTCATCCAAACTATAAAAAATACTTCCTGCAGAAGCTCCAAAGCCCATGAAGAAATTTCTCTAACATTTACATCTGTCGTGGTTTTTCTTCTAGAGAGAAGAAAAAATATAAGGACATGAAATTTTTGACAGCCTTTGTGACGTTCAGTAAGGTGGAGGTATGTTTCCAAACTGCAAACCTGACTGACTTGCTGTAGCACCTTTTCTGACAGGCAACGTTAAACAAATGTCTCACATAGGAGGCTCCTCTGAAACGTGTGCTTGGGTTTGCAGAGGAGAAGAGAGGAGAAACTTCATGTGCTGTCATAAGAAATTAATGGTCTAACTTAAGGAGTTTACAGACTATCATTTTTAATCAAACACAGGCAGCCTGTCAGCTAACAAAAATCACTAAAGATTGCAAAACAAGAGACCCTCTTTCTCTGCTTCAGCCTCATCTTTACAACAACCTAAATTAGAAGTCCTCTTTAAATAACTTCACCACAAAATACATTTGGAAGTGCATATTTGTAATTTGTCTATTTGGATATCAAAAGCAACTCCAAGAAGAAACACTGGATGCAATTCTGTTTTAGAGAGCGATGGTCTGAAGGCACACAGGAGCACAAAACCTGAACCATGAATTGTGTGTGGTTTCCTAACAACTAGTTGTCTGTTCTCAATATCCTGGTTCTTACAGGGAGAACTATATGACCTTAATTTCCATGAAAAAGTCACATTATTGATTCACTCACCAAATATTTACTGAGACTCTAGCGTGTGCTAAAAATCATTCAACTTCTAGGTATGCAAAGCCAATAAAAAAAAAAAAAAGATCCCTAGCATCTTCTTTTTGAGGGAGAAACATACGAGAACAATAACTCAGGAAATAATTTGCTGGATTCCACAAGGGCACAGAGGAAAAAGAAAGGAACGACTGAGAGAAGAGGAGAAGTAAGAGAGGTGGCAGAAGGCTCCCCAGAAAAGATGTTGCTGAGGGATGAGTACAAATTCACCAGGTGAAGGAGGAGGAAAAGGGCATCCAGTAGAGAGAAAGAAAACACAAAGATGAAACGGATATAGCTATGACCAAGCATGTGGCTCGCTAAACTTCACATGGTTTGCATTACAAGAAATACAGAAAAATGAAGGAAATGATGCTTAAAAGAGAGTTCTACAATCTCATCTTTCTCATGCACTTACTAAATGAAAAGACTCTGAGGGCCTAGGTGTGTGTGGTCTTTGGGTGGGGGGGGCACCACACGGAAGTGGCCTAGATCCCTGAACCTCTTTGTGGTGCATCCCATGGAGTACCTGGGAATGGCTCTCTTCATGCCCAGGCTCCAGTCCAACACAGTGCAGAAACATAGGATTTAGAATCAGATTCACAGGTTTTAAGTTTTGCCTCTAATACCATGTCACTTTAAATAAGAAACTGAATGTCCAAACCTCAACTATAAAACAGAAATAATATGACTCCTTCAAGCCATTTCTTAGGGTTGGTATGAGGACCAAAGAAGATAATACATTTTCAAGTATTTTGTAAACTGTTTTTAAATGTTAGCCATTAATGCTATTATATACTTTACATATTTAAGTAAACATCGTAATCATAGGAATAAAGTTATAACAGATCTAACCATGGGAACTGCAGTCACTCAACTACAAAATTTAAATACAATGGGAATAATTGCATCCCAAGGTGGCAGGGGCCAAGTGATGGCACTCAACCATCAAAGGCAAGGTGGGCACAGCTACTGTAATAGACAGCAGAGGCAGAGCAGCAATCAAAAGTGTCTGATTTCTGTAGCGCTCTAGCATTGGCTAATTAATCACAGTGTTTGGGACCTAGAAATGAAAATGACAGGAAGCCTGCTACATTCCTACTTAATTTACATAAGTAGAAAACTTCTAGGTCAAATGGACAAAATACTAATTTGAATTATAAAAACAGAGAATTGCAGCCCCTCAATCAATTTTTGGACTTGAGCCAAGTTACAGACCCAGAACCCCTTCAATAAAGGGGAGGCCAGGTCCCCTTAAGGAAGGACCCCACTGCATTATTGACAATTTATGCAGTGAATCTTTCTCCCATACTTCCCCAAGAAGACAGCTGGCCTTGTACCAGGGTAACTGTGCACTGGGGAAAGGGTAATGATCAGTAAAGGAAGTAGTCACCGATACCAGCTATGACCACGTGACCAGCTGCAGAACCCAGGACTGTAATTATCATGAGTATTTCCTCCTTCTTTTGTTAAAAACATGTTTGTGTATGTATACACTTGTATTAAGAAAATTTCTTCATTTTATTTCCTTTTCCCTTTATGACTTAAGATTTATTGACTTCACATCAGCATTTAAGTATTGTTAACTTTAATAGCATTTGGGTTGAGGATTGGTGAGTTTCCAGTTGTACAAAGGATAGTTGTATTATGTTAAGCATAATTATGACTTTATTATTGTCTTTATTTTAAGATTACATATGATCTCAGGATGTGTATGGGTTCAAGTTGACAAGGGTCAGACTTGGGTTGGTTAATACTGAGTATGAACTTGATTGGATTGAAGGATACAAAGTACTGATCCTGCATATGTCTGTGAGGGTGTTGCCAAAGGAGATTAGTTTTTGAGTTAGTGGGCTGGGAAAGGCAGACCCACCCTTAATTTCGGTGGGCATATTCTAATTAGCTGCCAGTGCAGCTAGAATACAGCAGGCAGAAAAATGTGAAAAGAGAGACCGGCCTAGCCTCCCAGCCTACATCTTTCTCCTGCGCTAGATGCTTCCTGCTGTCAAACACCGGACTCCACGTTCTTCAGTTTTAGAACTTGGACTGGCTCTCCTTGCTACCCAGCCTGCAGACGGCCTGTTGTGGGACCTTGTGATCATGTGAGACAATAATAAACTCCCCGTTATGTATCCATTAGTTCTGTTCCTCTAGAGAACCCCGACTAACACACCAAATAACATCTTTGTTCTATCCTGAGTCCTCTCAAGACAGTGTGCCAAGTGTTACAATAAAAATAGGCAAATCACAATAATTTTTTAAAAGGAGACAGTGATCCACTTACATTATGTAAGGGTGGGTAGGAGTAGGCACAGGAAAAAGTTGTAAGAAAAGGGGATACATGAGCTGATTCTTGAAGAGTAAAATGTCTTTCAGATAATGAAGGAGGTCAAAGGTCGGTGTTGGTAGATACATTTTTGGTATAAAGAAAGTAATTTTGAAAATAGCATGACAGACCTGAAAAAAAGGAAGGGTTCATGGTTCTGAAGAGTACAAGGTAGGCTTGAGAGCAGTGTGCACAAAGTCAGAAAGGCAGGCCTTCTCTTCCGCAACAAGGAATTCCACTTCAAGGGCTGGGGATAAGAAATCACAACAGCGGAGTGACATGATCACTCTGGGAGAAGTGCAGAAGATGGATTAAAGAGGTTTAGATTTGGAGTAGCAGAAACCAACTTGGAAGCTGAGCGACTACAGCAATGGCAACAAGTATGGAAAGAAGGGAATGGATAATTTGAGACATGTTTATAAAATAGACCTGGTAGAAATCAGCCACACTAGATGTGTGGGCTAAGAGGGACAAGGGTCTTCTAAGTAGGACTTCAGGATTTTTTGATCTGGATTCCAAAGAGGATGGAGGGAAGTGGGAGGAAGACCAGAGGTGAAACTGCCTCTGAAAAGGGAATGGCATGGAAAGAGATGCACCTCTACAACAGATAATCTTCTAAGTGTAAAAAAGGAAACTGGAAGAAATTTAGCACCAGTGGAATGATGGGATCCTTTGTCACAGATTTTCTGTTATTCTCAAATTACCACAATAACCTTATTAGGAACACAGTCTCCACAAAGACAAGGACAATGTCTGGCACACAGTAAGTACTCAGCGAATATTTGCTGGAAAAAAAAAAGAATCAATGAAAAATAACAGAAAACTATGACTAAACTGAAGAATTTTGCCCTAAAATTCAGTTTAAATACTGTCAACTTCCATTGAATGTTGAAGTTGCATCTTTAAAATGAACATGTCAATCAAAAACATGTAAAAAAGAAAATGTAATGAGCTGAGGCTTATAAAGCAGACAGATCTCCAACGTTCAGAGAAGGAATCTGGTTTCTTTTTAATCTTCAGTGAAATCCTCATATCAATTTTCTTAAAAGCTTCAAAGTAAAAAAGAACTGCAGATTCTCTTAGATGCATTTCTGAGCATTGATATACCTTTATCAAGCTGTTCAGCATTTCTAATTTCATGCTAAAGAATAAATTTAGTGGCCTATTTTTGTACAATTTTCTTTACTATTCTTATTTCTACTCTTATATTGAAAAGATGTTCTACCATTTTTCACTGATGAAAAAAGCAAAAATAAATAGAAAATGCAAAAAAAGATACTGATGGCTTCACTAATGCCCACACCTTCAGCACACTGGTCAGAGTAAGAGAGCTTCGGGGGGTTGGCAAAGCATTGCAGCTCACAGTGATACTAGTGGCCACCAGGAGAGGCTGCAGATGTACTAAAACTTGAAAAACAAGGTGGCTGTGATAAACTGTACAGAATATATTCTAATTATCAACTAGCTAAAGTGAAGGCAATGAGTATGTATGTGTATGTATGTATATGTATGTGTGTGTATATATATATATGCACTCAGGACAGTACAAAAAGGTAAAAAAGTACCTTTCAATATTCAAGAATTATATCTTGAATATAAAAGTCTCTTTTAATATTCAAGAATTATAATGAAAGATTCTGCAGACATACTGAAAGAATATTCAATATACAACCAATTTGCCTTATACATTTAAAACTGCCCCACCATTTACCTTCAATTCATTTGCTCATTTACTGAAAACAATTTTAGTGACTTCCTGTTAGGGAAAAGAACCATGTGATTTACAATCAATAAATGTAAATTCCGAACTCACTACAACTATGTTAGAGTCTCTCAATTGGGTTCATACCTGCTTATGGCTTCCTGTGACAATTCTGCATCTGGCTCTTGGCTAATCCCTCATGTCAAGCTTCTCTCCTCCCTCTTGGACTGAATTTACTGTCTCCAAAAACTAGCCTATATATTCATGTTGGCTTAAGAACATGAATTCTGCAGTGTATTATTGCTGCACCTCTGAACAGCCACTGCACTCCAGCCTGGGCAACACAGCGAGATCTTTTATTTTATTTTTTTTAAGAAAAAAAAAAAAAAAAAAAAGAGAGAGAATGTCAATTTTAAGTTGCCAATTATCTTTCTTTAAAAATGATGGATCTTAATTCTAAAAAAAATCCCTTTTCTTCTTTCATGAAAGTAGCAACTCACATTAATTGCCAATTATCTTTTCATTGACTGATCAGAAAACCCTAAGTCTAGGAAACACGTCAATTAATTTTTGCTTCCCTGGCTTTTACAACCAAAGCTGTAGGAAACAGTCTACATCCATCATGGGAAGAATATGGCTTCTAGCTACACTGGCTCACTGCCCTGCTGGACATTGCCCACCCCCGACATCTCTTACTGCATTGAGAGCCTCCTTGGCCCTATAAGACAGGAAACCAAAAGATTTCATGGAAAGTTGTTTAGAAGAAGTTTAAATTGTGTGCAGTTTTTAGGACCATAGGATTCTAAAAGTTCTTTTATTCCAAAATAATGATGACATATATTTTATAATTGCTAATTTCAGTAGTATATTGACACAATGACTAACAAAGAAATCAGTGTTAGCCTACGGATGATTAACATAGACACCATGTCACGTAAAAGAAGTCAGGCACCAAAGAGGGCTTACTATATGATTCCATTCAAATGAAGTTAAACCATAGGCAACACCAATCTATCTGTGGGGATAGAATTTGCAATAATGGTTATCTCTCAGGGAAGGGGATTGACTGTCAATATAAGCAAGTCTTCCAGGGTACTGAAAATGATCCATGTCAATGTCTTATACGTTGATTTGAATCATGGTGACACTTGTGTGTATATATGTACAAATTCATGCAAAGATACGACTATACAAAAATATATGTAAAGATTTATACATTTGAATGTGTGTATATATATATATAAATATTTTAAAAGATTCTTTTAAATTTACAGATTCTGAAGTCAGAGTTCAATTAAGTAACATATTTCCATATTTTTTCACTAAAGAGTGATAGTCTAGAAATTTGCTAGCATTACAGTTTTTTTTTTCTTCTTAACATTATTGAATACTTTCTCACCTATTTACAATGTGGTATTTTACAGAAATAGTGATTAAAGAATGCTCACTGAGTTTAAAAACAGTAATTGTCAAAGTTACTATTTTTTCACGAGTAATAAAAACAAGACGAAAACATCAATCATTCCAGCAACTATTTTAAGTGCAACACAAAAGTCAGACCCAGCACT
Source organism: Sapajus apella (assembly GCF_009761245.1). Lineage (NCBI taxonomy): Eukaryota > Metazoa > Chordata > Mammalia > Primates > Cebidae > Sapajus > Sapajus apella. The sequence goes on from NW_022436947.1 coordinate 8,018,719, forward strand.
TCCCAGATTCGTAAGCAGTACTTTTACCAAAGAATGAAAATAAAGGTAATTAAAAACTAAATCTTCCTTTATGATGCTTCCACCCTTCTTCTTCTTTCTAGCTGGCTGTTCTTACTTATGTTGCTGAGTCAAAGAAGTTTCCTTTCTCAGTTACTAAATAATAAAGTCCTGAGAAAATATCGTTGTTTTGTTTGGGGCTCATTTCTGTTTAACTACGCAAGGACAATAGAAAGGGATTTCATGACCATGAAATGGAGAATATTTCACTTGCAGGATAACACCGTTTTTAAAAACACAGTAGGCAATATTAATGATCAAATGTTCAAATGACAATTATGAACAAATAAGAGTCTTTGGTATTATATAGAAGGCCCAGTGACAAAACGCAAAACAGAAACAGAACAAAGTCAGTATGAGAGGGGGTGTGTGTGCATGTCTTTCTGTTTTCTCAGGAGCAAGGGGAATGATAAAATAATTTTCCAAATTGTACAAAGAAACAACGCATAGCCAACACGCAAAGGAATATACGTTATTAAAGGGAGAGACTGTATTGTCCCCCAGGTGTGCCTATGTTATTTTTAACACCAAATTACATTATCAATTTAGATTTCAAAATCAGATGTAAATGGCCCTGTGGCTGGACTTAAACATATTTCATTGAATGCTGAATAAGCATATTTTGGCTACTGCAGTCTAAAAGACTAATACATGTTCAGAATACATAAAAAGCAGCATAAAAATCACACAAGCATTTTGTTCTGAATAGTCTTTTCTACTGTCTTTTATATGTAAGTTACTAATAATGTTAATTGATAATAACAAAATGTAACTGATAAAAAGACGAAAACCTGCATCTAAAATATCCGCTTAAATCTAGGTCAAAATCACAGCAGCAAAATCATGCTGATTTTAGGCTTATCTGGAAATACAGCATTGGTCCCATATTAGCTTTTTATAACAGAAGAAAACCAGTTTTCTTTTTCTTTTAACAGTCACTGGAAGACTTAAGTTATACTCTGTGTACCAGCTACTGGACATGAAAAAGACAAAGAAAAATACAAAAATAAGAGCAGAGAAGAAAAAAAGAAAGAGGATAGAAGGAACTATATGGTAGGGAAGGGTGGAGTTCGTCTAACAACTGCTCCATGAGTCTCCTTGTGTTAGAAAGAAGAAAGTCAATGTGGAAGTGACACAGAAGTCAACTATACTTGTTGACTCTGCCAGTGGTAATCATCAGCATTTAGCTGAAGTATAAAAAAGTAACTCAAATGAGCAAGACTGGAAGAAACATCTAACCAGAGCTCTGAAGTTGCACAGTATATTGGAAAGGCTTACAATCAGAGATTTAAAGAATGTAGACCTGGAAATTCAACATCCAGTTAACTGCATCATGAATTCAGCTTCTGGATAAGCATCTCCATGAAAAAATACTGTCTTCCAAGAAAAGCTTTCCTACTTCTGTTGCCTTATTCATTTGAAAATTCTCATTGAGTAGAGTAGAATCTCTTTAAACATCCAACCAACTAGTTCTAAGCCAGTCTTATGAAGCAACAAAAAACAAAATAACTTGAGCTCTTTAAGTGATTTCAATATAAAGTGATCTTTTTATATAGGTAAAAAGACATCAAACCTTCTGTTTCTCTTTTTTGTTCACTGACATTTCCAGTTTTTCCTAATGTTTCTTATGAGAAATGGCCTATTCTTTTGTGCTAACTAGATTGGGATGCCTCACCTCTTTAGAAATTGCTGAAACATGCATAGATACATGGGTTGAAACCTTGACTGACTCTCCATTTTACTCCTTACTACAAAACTGCCAGTAAGTTGGGATCAGTGTTTAGCCATATATCATACATTTTGAAAATATACAAATAAAAAAGTTTAGAATTAAAGTGTTTTAATCTCCAAAAGTTAAGTGGTTTGAAGATTTACAGCCTTTTTTTTTTTTTTTTTTTTTTTGAGACGGAGTTTCGCTCTTGTTGCCCAGGCTGGAGTGCAATGGCGCGATCTCGGCTCACCGCAACCTCCGCCTCCTGGGTTCAGGCAATTCTCCTGCCTCAGCCTCCTGAGTAGCTGGGATTACAGGCATGCGCCACCATGCCCAGCTGATTTTTTGTATTTTTAGTAGAGACGGGGTTTCACCATGTTGACCGGGATGGTCTCAATCTCTTGACCTCGTGATCCACCCGCCTCGGCCTCCCAAAGTGCTGGGATTACAGGCTTAAGCCACCACGCCCGGCCCCAGCTTTTAACATTTATAATATTAATTCAAAAGAAGTTACTCAAATGCAGGGTTTGAAATCTATGTATACCAACCACTCAGCATTTCACAGGCCTTTTGGGTCAGGCAGACCGAAAACTAGCAATATTTTTTCATAATTTTGAGCACGGGGGAAAAATGGCTGTGTTTCATAAAAATGCAGCAAGGTGGCCATATTTCCTCCCATGCATGAATACTGTATGATCTACAACATTATTTGCTAGGCTGTCTAATCACCAACATCTTTCAAAATGTCTACATAAGCTTTACCTCATTAAGAACAAACATGCATCTGTATAAAAATATCACGTACTTGTGAACACTGAGAATAATATTCTGCCAAATAAATATCAATGTACACATCAAACTGACACGGGTAGAATAACGTCACGGCATTTTTCAAAGACAAAAATATCAGGGAAAATGTGCTTAATTATAACATTAAGTTACATACGCCTTTGATCTGGAAATATTGGCAATATGTGATATTAAAACTACTATAATTATTAAAACAAAAAGCATAAAATTGTTAATCACAATTGTCTTTTACTTTGAAACATCATTTTTGGAAACATGAATTACTGGTTAATAGCATAACCACCTTTGGAGGCTTTCACTGCTCCAGGTTTGGTTTCAGTTACTCCCTGTCCTCCTAACTTTAAGCATCTCTTCATCATAGACATTTCAGAGCTATTTCACAAACAGGCCACAAGACAGTACCCTATACTGCTGCAATATGGTGATTTCTACATGTAGCATCTATATCTAATTTTTAGAAATTCTTCTTTTCTATACATTAGATGATATGACTACAACTACTTGTTCTGACTGCTATTAGCCTTAAGAATGGAACACAGCCAACCATACTGCCCATCACCAAAAGCCCAATTTGCCAAGAGAGGTTCATCTTCTTCACTGACCTAGATGCCAGGACTTTCCTCACTGACCAATAAATATTTCATTTTTTGTTCTACCTAGAAAGACATTAATTGATGTCTGATCTTAATGAGGTGTGGATAATTACTGCTGAAAAATGCTCATAGCCCAGATATTCAATATTCTAGTTGTGTTCAACAGAACCAGAATCAGTAACATTTTGCAACTTTAAATGCCTTCATCATTCCCATGTCCCCAGCCTCTTGCCTCTGCCATGTCACCACAAGACTGCAAATAAATAGCTCTTCTTCAATTGTCCCGTAAGAAATATATTACTTCATGCTTGCCAAGTGTTCATTACCCTAAAAAGCCAAATGCCTTTTAAAAGCTAGTTGAAGCAAATAAGCAACAATTCTCAAACACACTATAAAACTCGCTTGTTGCATAAACTTTTAAATCTCAAAATGCCAGGCTTTCAGATTCCCTAAATATTATAAAAAGCATTGCCCAGTCACAGAATCACAAAACTTAACAGGTAGAAACCAGTATCCAAACCAACCAACTCATTTATTTAATACTTTTCCTTACAGTTTTCTCTTTCTGGTTAAGCATGTCTCTTACAGAGTAAATTTCTGGAAAGAAATGAGGTATAGTATTATCTTGCTTGCTTTACTCTTTACCTACCAAGACATTGTCTGTCATTAAACACTTAATGACTGTTTTCTCCTTTCTGTACAGACAAGGGAAACGAAGGCTCACAGTGATTTGGCAGACATCAAAACGTAGAATGTGTTCACTTCTACCCAGTCCCAATACTTCACTGTTAGTCTCTCTCTCTCATACAATATACAAAACTCCTTTCCAATTGAAATAGGGCTCCGATGCTAAAAGGATGATTAAATACCACTTAAATGAATAGTTTGTTCTGCTTGTGAATTTTAATGTATATTCTCTGAAGGAGGTAATTAAGGTCAAATGAGGTCAGACTGGCAGGGCCCTTATCCCATAAAGCCAATATTCCTGTAAGATGAAGGAACACAGGAGAGCTTTGTCCCAGTGCACAGGAAAGAGGCCATGTGCTAGCTAACCACTGTTTCTAAAGAAGTGATGGGCCGCATTAAATGCTGCCACCCTTCTTTGATAATTCCACCTGTTTAACTGGGAGTCTGTGGTTATGAGGGGCTGAGTGCACCTGTCAAAGGCATGACTTTGTTTCTATTTAGCAACGCTCTCACCAATATGCCTGAATGGTCCAGGAAGAAAAAAAGAGGCATTAGAGTATTTTCTGAATGATACTTTTAGTTAAGTGCAAGCATTTAGATTTTCTAAGAAATAATTTGTGTTCTCACCTGTGTTTGCTACATGAAAGAACTGTACTAACAAATCTAAGGCACAATAAATTATCTGTTTTTAGACTTGCAGAGAAGAAAGAATAATAAGAAATGAATGAAAAAACAAAGAGAAAAATAAATTCTCACTCCTTCTCCCCACAGACCCAAGAAATAACAGTTACAAAGTAATTTCAAATTTCCTGAAAAGACTACATTATATATTAATTACAATAAAAAGTGTCACCCTGAGTTAAATTGTGGTTGATAACGCAATAAAATGTACTTCATTGCCAATCTGAATATTCTGAATGATCATTGTTAATAATTACCATCATATAATTATTCAAAAATAATTATTTTTGGAAAGAAACCTAAATGCATGTCAGAACCACACAAAAGAAGGGAAATGTCACTCAAATTCCAACATTAACATATCTTCCTTCTGTTCCCCCAAATCAAGGCCCATAACATAAATTTCATTTAGCAGAATGAATTCATTCATTTGTCTTAAAGCCTTCCAGAGAAAACTGAGAGCAAACATGTCAATGGGAGAAAAAAAAGGCATCAGTTATATCATTTTCAGAGTCTAAATTTTGGGGAAAGTATTTTGGAATCTACCTGGGCATGCGTAGAAACCTTTGTTTTAATATGGTTTTGTTCATTAAGACCCACAGGTAGAAACACTGATTAGATGACCTATTACTGACCTGGCGCTGTGGCCCACACCTGTAATCTCAGCACTTTGGGAGGCCAAGGTGAGCAGATCACCTGAGGTCAGGAGTTTGAGACCAGCCTGGCCAACATGGCAAAACTCCATCTCTTAACATATTAGCTGGGTGTGGTGGTGACTGCCTGGGATCCCAGCTATTCGGAGGCTGAGGCGGGCAAATCGCCTGAACCCAGAAGGCAGAGGTTGCAGGGAGCCAAGATCGCCCCATTGCACTCCAGCATGGGCAACACAGTGAAACTCTATCTCAAAAAAAAAAAAAAAAAAAAAACTATTATTAAAAACATTCATTAAAGGTTTAATTACAGACAATGTCTTGGTAGGCTAAGAGTAAAGCAAGTAAGATAATACTATACCCTGTGTCTTTTTAGAAATTTACTCTCTAGGAGACATGCTTGACTGTAAAGAGAAAACAATAAGGAAAAGCATTAAATAAACAAGTAAAGGGACAAGCAGAGTTAATGGGGAGTGAACAAATTAGAAGTCAGTATATTTGCTCTACCATCCTGTGAGATTTCCTAGTGATGGAACCACAGTAACTATGAGAACAGTATAAAAATAAGTTAGCAAGATTACCAGAATTGAGGACCCGGTGCAATAATTTTATGAGAGGACAGTACGAATGACTGCTGGGAATATATAAACCAGTGTAATGGGAATCCGCTCTGTGGCATTCTTAGAAGGGTGGTTGAAGCTGTCAATATAGAAACCCTCAAGGCTGCAAAGAACACACTGCTAACTGAATGAAAATTATGAAAGGAATGATTTTAATAAATGAAGGGTGTAGAAGAGTCACATGAAAAGTTTGAGGAAGACAGGGTACCAGTGACACAAGACACAGGGAAAAAGTAGCAAAGGAAAGTGAAGAACTCACACACTTGAAAGGGTTTCTCTCTCCACTGAAAAAAAAACCTGAGCTTGCCAAGAGATCAAGTAAGAAAATATATACATAATGTTTAAATAGGTCTTGAATTTGATAAAAGTCAACTTGTGATAAGTTCCTCCTGAACTTTTTTATTTTATTTTTGACATAGAATTTTGCTCTTCTTGCTTGGGCTGGAGCACAATGGCGTGATCTCAGCTCACTGCAATCTCTGCCTCCTGGGTTGAAGCGTTTCTCCTGCCTCAGGCTCCCGGGTAGCTGGGATTACAGGCATGCACCACCACACCCAGCTAATTTTTGTATTTTTAGTAGAGTCGGGGTTTCATCATGTTGGCCAGGCTGGTCTTGAACTCCTGAACTCAGGTGATGCATCTGCCTTAGCCTCCCCAAATGCTGGAATTACAGGTATGAGCCACCATGCCTGGCTGAACTTATTTTTTAATATGAGCTAAGTTATAAATAAAGAATAATTACTGTAATCAATTAGAAAGAGATTTAGCAAATTGGGATGGAAAAATAATGAGTCAGTTGATAACAAATAGAAACACATTCAAGAGTATTAGGAGAGGGAATTGCTGGTAACAGGAAATGTGATTTCTCAATAATGTCAAACCAATTTTGAGAGAGGCCGAACCAATTTACATCCTCCCACGAGGTGGAAGAGATCCCACTGATCCATGTCCTCACCAATACGTGGTGATTTCAGGCTTCTTCATTTTTTGAATCCATGCAGCTGCCAAGAGAGGAGCTTACAAGGATATGCTCTTATTTTGTCTCCCCAGGACATGGCATAATCAGAGTCTATTAACAAGCAGTGAGTAAAACTGAAGTGAAGGAGCCTAGACCTGAACCAAGATCATTGTCATGTTTTTCATTTGAAATTTGCAATCCTGTTCATTTTTTCCATCTTTCATTCTTCTACACTGTGTCTCCCATTGTACTACACTATCTTTCAAACAACAGAATGCTAACTAATACTCACTTAAACTAGCATAGAATAAAAGCAGTGACCATTCTAAAGGATAGAAAAGATATCTACATTTTATTTATATAATTTCATAAAAATAAAAGTACATCTGAAAAAGAGACCACATCTAACTTGGAAATAGGAAAATATGCATCCTAAGTATTCAATAAAAATTCATTGAATATAAAAGAAAAAATTTAAATTATAATAGTACTAATAAAGCACGCTAGTATGATAAAGCACACTGGTTCTTCTAATTACAAAAACTAAAATTCTAAACTTAGAAGTTACAATAACTAAAATTACAAAAACTAAACTTCTAAACCTAGAAGAAATAATAAAGCCAACACTAAGCAAATGCTCAAGTGTAAAACTCAAATGAAAAAAGTAAAAAACCATTAAAAGATCTTAGTCATTTGAAGTTCCACAAGCCAATGAGGAGTTTTTGACAAGGTTGCAATTTGGTCTAAGGGTGAATTTCAACTCTACCATGGTCATCTGCTCATCAAAGAATGAACTTACCTTGTAGACCACATAATATTTTTGGAATTTCCATTAAGAGGTACACAGAGAAAGAATGAATGATAAACTATATCAGGCAACAAACTTTTTCCAGTTTTAATCAATAATAAGTTAAAATTCTGAATGAAAGTAGAAACCAAGTAACTGAGTAAAACCACTGGGAGTACTACCACGCCTTGAAACAACTATCTAGCAAAGTAGTACTAAAAACACTAACAAAAAACTGTCAAGAACTGTAATACATTCAGTTCTACCAGTCTTCTACAAAAAAATGCATTTTATTAAGTCTAAAGTAAGTACTAACGTGTGTGTGTGTGTGTGTGTGTGTGTGTATACACATATTGTTCTTCTAAATTCATATTAAAAAAGAAAAAAAAAGGAAAAATCTCTTGAAAAGTGGTTACTGACAACACTGTTAATAGCTTCTAAAGGGTTTCTTCTCTACTTGGGAAGAAATGTAAGCACAAGAATTCCATTTATCCAAAGTACAGTGCAACTTAGCAGTAACTTCCGGCACTAAATCTAGGTTAGAGGATGTCTATCGTGATTAAGGTATTTTCCAATTTCTAACAATTAGCAACATTAACTAAGTAGAAATCAATTATAATTGAAGAAAACAGTGAAAACTAATTACCCAAGTCAATTGATATATATAATCAATGTTATTTAATCTATAAAGTCTGTATGTTATAATTTACTTATTATAGATATATAGTACTTACCAACTAAACCTACAGAGAAAAGTTTTAATTTTCTTAATCTCTTAGTAGTCTTAATTTTCTTAATCCCATGGTTCCTAAATGAATTTACTTGCTACAAATCTGCCAAAATAGGCTTCTTAAAGTCATTAAATTTCTTTAAAATTTTTTTATTGTGTGAAAGTCAAGTTTTTGTTATTTAATTTACATATTTGTGTTTTTGCATTTAAAATCAATAGAGGAAAGTAATCCAGGAGAATTCAAAACACTGTTTACCTATACAAGAGATTAGAATGTAATTAGGTCTAATAGCATAAATTTAATAAGTCTCAGTTAATGAGAAGGTAGGAAAATTGTAAGCTGTTTATGCTTGGAAAAAATATACATAATATTATCTCTGGCAAATTCAACAGCAGTTGTTTAACTGTTATTCCAAATGCCTGAAATCTTATAAGAGTGACCTGAGAAAAGTAAGGTGATATTCTAAAGTACTTAACTTTTAGTAAACTCAGGAGTTTCTGGCCTATTACATGAAAATGCCGCAAAATATATACTGGTTCTTTACAGAGAAAACATGCAATTAATATTATATTAGATATCTGGAACCCAAAAGTTGTATTTTAAAAATTATGGTAAAAAATACATAACATTAAATTTATCATCAACTCGTTTTAAATGTACCATACAGCATCAACTATGTGCACCTGGTTATGTAACAGATCTCTAGAACTTTTCAATCACAAAATGGAAATTTTTTATCTACTCAGCAATTGTCCCTTTCTTCCACTCTCAAAAAGCACCTTTGAAAAAGTATTTAGGGTTTAAATTTTTTCTTTAATGGAAGCACCACAGATTCTTCCTTTCCTATAATCATGGTATCACAATAAGCTGAGCATTATAGCAGATTTCACTCTAGTCACCATCACGTTATCTTTCAATATACAGAAACATACACTCGATGTATATGTCTTTGATTTTTTATAAATCATATTTGTTCAGAGACCTGCCAATTCTCAAAGGATATCTCAGTCATTGGTGTAAATGAGAGGGACAAATTATGGGTTGGCAATTTTTTCCTGTAAAGGGCCAGAGAATAAGTATTTTAGGCTCTATGGGCCATATGAGTGCTGTTGCAATTAAAAGTGTGCGCTTGTAGCACAAAAGCAGCTATGGGCAATACATAAACAAATAAGTGTGTCTGTGCGTCAATAAAAATGTATTTACAAATACATGTTCAGGCTAGATTTCTCCATAAGCGGTAGTTTGCCAACTCCTCAGATAGATAAGGGGAGGAAGGGGGAGGGACAGAGGTAGGGAGTGTGAAAGAAAGAAATCAAATAAAAGTATTTACTCCTGAAAATAAGTGGCGACTCAGTGGTATTGACATTATTTGTTAAACTGACTAGCTTTGATAGTGAAGCCCTAAAAATGGAACAAATTTCTTTCATGACTTGTTTCAATGCTGACTCAACAACTGGCATTCAGTAGAGCTGCATAAATCATGAAAATATTGATCTTCAGTAAGTACATCATAGCACTTGACGTACCTTAGTAATGGATGGAATATGACGGTAATGTTTCTGGCTCCGGGTTTGCAGACAAATTTTGTTCCTCCGCCTTCAATTAAGTTGTCATCAGGACCTCCTTTTGGAAGAAAGAAAAAAAAAAAAAAGATTTAGCTCACTGAAACTTTTATAAATAAAGAAACCAAGAATATCTAGATGAGTCCTGTACTATCATAAGTAGGACCATCTTTGCAAATAGTTACCTTCTATATGTACAAAATTATTTTGCATTATTTCATCCAGTCTCCTTCACTTGAATAAACAATAGATTAGAATTTTCACTCTGGCTGGGCACGGTGGCTCACGCCTTCCCACCACTTTGGGAGGTCCCACCACTTGGGAGGCTGAGGAGGGTGGAGCAATTGAGGCCAGGGGTTCAAGATCAGCCTGGCCAATATGGTGAAACCTTGTCTCTACTAAAAAAAAAAAAAAAAAAAAAAATTAGCCGGGTGTGGTGGCACACGCCCATAATCCCAGCTACTCAGGAGGTTGAGGAAGGAGACTGGCTTGAACCTGGGAGGCGGAGGTTGCAGTGAGCCAAGATTGTGCTGTGCCACTACAACTCCAGCCTGGGTGACAGAGTGAGACTCCGTCTCAAAACAAAACAACAAACAAAAAACCACAACAGCATTTTCACTCTGGAGTAAGAACACAGACACACAGTAAGAATAAATGCTACATTTAAAGCAACAGTGCCAGGCTACAATTCAGTTAAGGTGAAAATTTTGATCTCTAATGACCAGTGTCCATCTTGGACAGTATGTCACATGAAGCTTTCGGAGAAAGGATGAAGCACCTGCCATTCAAAGTTGCTGCACATTGGGGAGGGATAACATTAGGAGAAATACATAACATAGATGACGGGGGGATGGATGCAACAAACCGCCACGGCATGTATATACCTATGTAACAATCCTGCACAATCTGCACATGTGCCCCAGAACTTAAAGTATAATAAAAAAGGAAAACAAACAACCAACCAAAAAAACAAATGGTTACCATAAACCTTTCAGGCACATTCAATAAGGAAATGCAAGAAAAATAAGTTTGTTATTCTTAAAACTAAAGAATATTTGAAGTCTAGCTCTTCTGAATCACTCTCAGAGTTTTCAATGTCCTTGCTTTATAAATGTTGTCATCCAGTGTCACCAAGAGCACGTTTCATAAAGGAGTGCTCCATGTTGCATCCTGTATTTATTTTAAATTTTATTTTAAGTTCTGGGATATATGTGCAGATCTTGCAGGATTGTTACATAGGTCTACACATGCCATGGTGGTTTGCTGCCTCCTTCCCCCCATGTTAGGTATTTCTCCTAATGATATCCCTCCCTAATCTCCCTACCCACGCAACAGACCCCAGTGTGTGATGTTCCCCTCCCTATGTCCATGTGTTCTCATTGTTCAACACCCACTTATGAGTAAGAACATGCAATGTTTAATTTTCAGCTCTTGTGTCAGTTTGCTGAGAATGATGGTTTCCAGCTTCATCCATGTCCCTGCAAAAGGCAAGAACAACCTTTCTTATGGTTGCATAGTATTCCATGGTGTATATGTGCCACATTTTCTTTATCCAGTCTATCATTGATGGGCATTTGGGTTGGTTCCAAGTCTTTGCTATTGTAAATAGTGCTGCAATGAACATATGTATGCATGTGTCTTTATAACAGAACAATTTACAATCCTTTGGGTATATACCCAGTAGTGGGATTTCTGGGTCAAATGGTATTTCTGGTTCTATATCCTTGAGGAATCGCCACACTGTCTTCCACAATGGTTGAACTATTTTACACTCCCACCAACAGTGTAAAAGTGTTCCTATTTCTCCACAACCTCTCCAGCATCTGTCGTCTCCAGATTTTTTAATAATCGTCATTCTAACTGGGGTGACATGGTATCTCAATGCAGTTTTGATTTGCATTTCTCTAATGCCCAGTGATGATGAGCTTTTTTTTATATGTTTCTTGGCCACATAAATGTCTTCTTTTGAGAAGTGTCTGTTCATATCCTTCATTCACTTTTTGATGGGGTTGTTTTTTTCATGAATAATTGTTTTAGTTCTTTATTGATTCTGGATATTAGCCCTTTGTCAGATGGGTAGCTCGTAAAAATTTATTCCAGGCTGCTGATACTCGCCCTGCAAAGTTTGAAGCTGATGCTTTCTTGATGCAGTCAGGAGGTTTAAACAGGCTTTCTTAGCCCTACCAGGACTGATACTCTTTCCTCTAATGATCCTGACTTAGTTCATTAACTGAAACACTGAAGGCTCATGGTGTGAGGAGCAGCCCAAGCTCACACACACTGCAGCAGTGACAATTCACCATGACTGGTTTCCAGTAGGCCGCTATTAAGATGCCACTGATTTCAGACACATCCTCATTTCAAAGAGTTTTGAATGTGAAAAGATGTATCACTTTGGATGTTGGAAGAAATGCTTTCCCCCCACTTATATTTCTTGTCACTAGAATGAAATTCAACTGTCATCTGTGTCCTCTCTCCACCTTTTACCCACGCCAGGGGAAGTGACATAATGCCTCTAACTGATAAAACTTGAGAAGAAAAGGCTGGGCTGGATGGCTTAGCAACTCCCATGTTCCACCCTAGAAACTAGAATGTCTGAAGATAGTTAAGTGGTGTCTGGTGTACGTTAAACTATGAAGGCCCTGATTAGTGAGAGAAGGCCTGATGTGGGCCAACATCTTTTCTAGATGGGTGAGTAAGTCTGCTTAATTACGATGTTCAGTTAGCAAGCCCCATTTGATCCTCAAACTGGGTTATATCTTGCAATCTGGCTTAAATCAATATAAAAGTGACATTTCACTTACTATCTACTTTATTTCTCAATAGTTTCAAAACTCCAGCAGGAAAGATGGCTACTATTGAGTGGGTTTGCTCAAAACCCTAGCAATCTACACTTACAATATTTGGTTTCCTTCTTCTAAGTTAAACATTTTCTTTCTGAGAATAGTTCTTTGCATATTACCAAACACAGCTAAATCTCACTTGATTTATTATCTATGTTAATGGTCTCTAGACATCTTGGAAATTGACTGATAAAAACAAGTGAAGCTTCAGAAATCCATACCCTGGATCATCAGGACTTCCCAGAGGCATCAGAATGTCTAGACAAATACCATTTGGGTCAGTTGTTTCTACCAACTAATCAGAGCATACTTTTTCTTAGGAATAACAAAAAACACAATGGCATGTTCAACCCTTAATTAAAAATTGTGGACTGTTTTTTCTCATTTGAAAAAAATCTATCTTGTATAATATTTGCAACAGAGATATAAACATGCTGCTAAGCTTTGCCGAGTTAAGGAAAGCGTGAAGACTGACACAAACGCTACACCTTTAATAAAATCCTCCTTGAAAGGTCACATGGTATAGTTACAAAAAGATAGAATAAATATAACTTCCTTAACATATTTCCTTTTAAGATTATAAAATCTAGTCAGAATTGATTCACGAAGGAGATGTGTATAGAAGAAACCAGGATATATTCTATACTTCGGGAACAAAACATAATGCAGTAATCTACTCTATATGAACACGTCTTTTAATAACCTATATGAGATGGACTAGATGATTTCCAATGGCTTCTGAACATTCTGAAGTGCTACAACATTAGGTACTCAATAATTAAATTCAGACCTGACTAACCTGGCTCCAATCAAATGAAAACCTTCATGTGTAATAAATGCACGGTACACACATGCACCTCTATGCTTTAGCCACACTGGGCTACCATCTGGAAGTCCTCTCTCTTTGTACCATTTCTTCAGGTTCCACGTTGAGTCCTAAACTGTCAAATGCCCCTCTCTCACAGTCCACAATTCCATTAACAGTGACCGTGTACAAAATAACCCATATGAACCTTAACACAAGTCACTTCTGTTACTATGTGTTTTCTTCCTTATGTCACTTCTTCCCACCTGCAATGTAACTTCCTGGAAAGTGATTATACAAGAATACATTTGCTGAGTGAAAGGAAAAAAGATCTTACTTGGTAAAATGTTACAGCAATTAGATGAGACAGTATGTGTGAAAGCCTAATAAATGTAAACTGTCAAAACCAGTATAAACGTAAGCAACTGTCAAAAACTAATAAGGTAAGCAAATCTCCCTATATCGTCAAAGCTGTATAGGTAGTAGGGGTGCTTAATAAACATTTGTTGATGACCATATTACAGAGAACAAAGATAACAAAAGATAAGCCACAATACCAAAAGTAAAGCATCAGAGTCACTAGAAATGTCAGTAAAAGGAAGATTTGGCTGTGAAAATATAGGCACAATGACGGGCTATGAGGTTAGAAACTAAACAATACTTTCATTAGTTCTAAACCCCTGGTAGCTACAGAAAGATGATTACTGATTCACATGGTGCAGTGAAACTAAATAAAAAGTAAGGTCAGGACAGAAATATGAAAAAAGAGACTCTCCTCCCTACCCCAACCCCTAACCAGAATTCCACCTACAAGAACCTCATACACGATTCCAGTTCCATTACCAAGTGCCATCTATACTGCATTTGTCATGATTTCCTCTTGAAGATGAGAAGTCAAATGTTTCTTACTATATTGCCAATAAACAGAACCAACCCAATGAAAATAAAGCTGTCAGAAACAAAAGTAAAGGCCATGGCCAAAAAATCACAAGGTCTGAGTCCTGACCCTCTGAAATCTACTCCAGCATTTCAGTACTCTAGGTGAGAAACAAAACTCACTTTTCCTCATACTCCTTCTCATACTCAAATAACCTGGGTCCTACTGCCAGGAACCTTTTTTTTTGGAGATGGACTCTCATTCTCTCTCCCAGACTGGAGTTCAATGGTGAGATGTCGGCAAACTCCGCCTCCCAGGTTCAAGTGATGCTCCTGCCTCAGCCTCCTGAGCAGCTGGGATTGCAGGCATCCACCACCACGCCTGGGTAATTTATGTATTTTTAGTACAGACAGGGTTTCACCATGTTGGTCAGGCTAGTCTCAAACTCTGGACCTCAGACGATCTGCCTGCCTCGGCCTCCCAAAGTGCTGGGATTACAGACATAAGCCACCACACCTGGCCAGGAGCCTTCTTAAGGAACATGTTGTTCGATCTTGGTTAGAGAACTGGACAGGTCAGAGCACCCCTTCCCTTCATTACATTTACACTCTAACTGCAGCTGTTAGAGGCCAGGTGATAGGCACCAGGGAAAATGCTGAATGATGATGGATGGCTGGAATGAAAGGGAAACTGACAATAGTATTCCAAGAAGAATATACTCTGCAAAAGGAAAAGAAGAAAGGCCCTGGTCATATTTCCTATTTTTAACAATGAGGACAATAATTTGACACGCAGTCCGAGACAGCTGGCAACAGGCACCGAGGCCACCTGATAACTGCTGGAATGACAACATCTTAGTGTTCACAGGCTGGTCCCTTCTTTTAGAATTCATTTACTTTTAAGTAATAAGCTTCCACATTTATTTGTTCCTTGATTCTAACCAGCTAGAACTTAATGTAGTTTGTAATGAATACTGTCATATTAATAAAACACAAACAGAAACCAAAGCCTCAGAAAGAAATGGAAACAGGATTCTCACTGAAATTACTACGGAACAGAGAGAAGAATCAAAATGATCTTGTGTCAAACATCAGACCACTATTTATTATTAGCCTAAGTATGATAAAATTATTTAAATTTTCTGAGCCTCAGCCTTCCCATTTATAAAATAAGGATTGCAATAAACTCTTTCAAAGACTTGTTGCGATGTTGAAGGGAGGTAACGTAGACAAGGGCCTTCAGTAGAGTGTTCTGTGCCTAGTACCTCTCCAATTATCTTCTCCTTCTCCCATTAAAATTACCAATCACTGAAGAATCTTAACTGATTTCACAAACTAGAGAAGAAAAAAGCCCAAATTCAAAAAATGTTGTTCTTGTTACTTTAGGCAACAGAATACTAGTCAATATCATTAATGAGATCAACTTTACAATAAATGTGTAAAAAATGCTTGCTTTATTTTTGTGGATACATTACTGCAGTGAAAGATTTAGAAATTTGCTGGGAACACTTTTACATGACAGGAAAAAAAAAGCTTTATCTAGTCTTAATGTTTCTTTTTTTTTCTTTGATTTTTAAAAACATTAGAGAGTGTCAGCCATAGTTCCCCCTACCCGTTTTTTTTTTTGTTTTTTTTTTTTTTAAAGAGATGGGGTTTCGCTCTGTTGCCCAGGCTGGAGTGCAGTGGTGCAATCATAGCTCATTGCAGCCTCAACCTCCCAGGCTTAAGGGATCCTCCCACCTCAAGCTCCTGAGTAGCTGTGACTACAGGTGCACACCATCACACTTGGTTAATCTTTTAATTTTTGTAGAAACAGGGTTTCAATATGTTGCCCAGGATGGTCTTGAACTCCTAAACTCAGGCAATCTTCTCACCTTGGCCTCCCAAAGTAGGGAGTGACCAGCCCTACTCTTAATTTTTCAATTAAAACTAATCAATACTAAATGTATAGATGTTGAAACTATGACCATCTTGTACCAAGTGCTCAAATGAAAATAGCATAAAACTGATCATGACTTTCTGAGCCACATGCCCCATCTGACATGTTTAATTTGTCCTGATTTTTAAATTGGCCTTTCCATATAGAAAAGAACCACAGTGAAGGTGAATTATGTTATAGCAAATATTTTGCTTCATAACTACTTTCTAAAGATAGTATACAGTATAATATATATGGAATTCCTGACTGCATCAATAAACAGGGTCTTTAGCTGGCTTAAGAGCCAGCTGAATGGTTCAAGGGTTCCCTGAATTCACAGCTGTCACCTTGCCAGAGAGGTTCTTTTAGATTACATTTCTTAGCAAGTACTTATTCTTAAAGCACATGTGATCATTATGGCTTAATGCTGTTGCTGCTCCTACCGCCACCACTAAACTTCTCACAAGGGTAACCTTCTTACAAGTATGTGACCTTGGGGTTTGTTGCTACATCAAGAAGAAAATAAAGGTAAAATACTTAACCTTACCCTCAAATGGTTTACTATCACAGCAACGTAAATTAGGATTGGTGATGGTACGGTATTACCCAAGGGTGAGTTGCTGCTGGACACGGGAAGCAAACCCAGGCAACAAGCCCCTTCAAGGAAAGAATCAACTTTTGCACTCAACTCTTAGGTAGTGTGTCATTATTGTTAATAACAACAATACTATTTTGTTCATAATTCTATCCTTTGTGCCTAAGATAGTTTCTTCCAGGGAATAAGCACATAGTACATATTTGTTGAATCAACATATACACAAACAAAAAATGAGAAAGAATGTCTTTTTAGACCAAGTGAATTCTTCCTACAAACCAACAAGGAGTAAATAGCAATTACATTTTTACATAAAGTTTGCTCAGTGAGAAATCCATGTTTCAAGAAAGGGCTGAAAAAGTATATTGATGACAGGATTATTTATAAAAGATAATTTCCCAAATAGAAATAAATTCATTATACTCATCCTAAGACAAGTAAATGTCTTGCCAATATTGTGCTCAATTATATTTTATTTTTGTGTAGCTCTCATGATGTACTTTAGGTTAAGACAGGTGCCAAATATTATCCTGGATATGTAGAAAAATGGTAAAAGAAGGGAAAACGGGGAATCTGATTTATTAAACAGCTACTTGCTAGCTGGTACTATGCTGAATCCTTTACATAAAAATACTCATTTCATCCTAATAATATACCTGTCATAATATCATCTACCATAGAGATGAAGAAATGGAAGCTCATGACAGGGGATTAAGGGGCATGAAGTGTCTTGCTCAGAGTCACACATAGAGTAAGTTCATTAATCAAACTTCAGTCTGTTTCTCCAAGAACAATTTTTTTCAACTATATATCCTACAATGTGCTTAATATCATTTTACGTTTCCAAGGAAGTTGCAGGCTGAATAAAGGGATGCAGGTGATGGCAGTGCAGAAGTCTAAAACAGAGAGAATGAAACCCTGATGTTGTGATGGTTTGACACACAAAATGCCATGGAATCTACGCTAAATAAAGCAGCTGGTTATTCACACCAAAACACAAAAAGCCTCATTATAAACGTAGGTGAAGTTTAAGAGAAACAATATATATGTTATGTCCTATATATATAATAATCATGTATGCATTGTTTGGGGGAAAACACATTTAGTGGTTCAACTGAAGCTAGAACTCTGTGTTTTCTTTTCTCTCTTGATTAGTAGTGGCTATGGTGATACTCATCCCATCCTCACCCTCAAACTGCTCATGAGAGTTCCTTGAATGTCAAAAACATGAAAGGAAGAACATCAAAAGGTTTGCGACATTCAAGAAAAGAACTTTGGAGAGTTTGCCTGTCATATCAGAAAAACTGACAGAAATACATCTATTCTGTTTCTCCTTCAAAAGGAGAAAAAAAATCAGCCAGGCTTGATGGCTTATACCCTTAATTCCAGTGATATGGGAGGTTGTGATGGGAGGATCATTCGAGGCCAGGAGTTAGAGACCAGCCTGGGCAATGTAACGAGACCCCATCTCTACACAAAATTAAAAAATTAGCTCTGCATGGTGAGGCACAATTGTAGTCCCAGGTACTTGGGATGCTGAGACAGGAAGGCAGCTTGAGTCCAGGGGTACAAGGTTGCAGTGAGCTATGACTACTGCCTTCCAGCCTGGGTGACAGAGTGAGACCCTATGGATGGACGGATGGATGGACAGACAGATAAAAGAAAAATATCCAACAGATCTTTCTTACTTCCGTTCCTGTTACCACAAATCATTTCCACATTTCTCATCATCTGAGACCAAAATAATGTCTTACAGTTTCCTCACAACACAGAAAAAAAGCTATGCTTTGAATGTCCCCTTCCAAAACTCACATTGAAATTTAATTGCCAAGCAACAATATTAAGAGGTAGGGCCTTTAAAAAGTGGCCATAGGCTCCAGAGAAATGAAGGAAATAAGGAAAATTCCAAGGATCAATCCAGAGGAGAAAGGAAAGATCCTTTTGGTCCTCCCTAAGAATCACTCACAGGTATAGGCATAATATCAAAAAGAGAATCTAAATTTGGGATTATGTAGTGGTGGATTATTGTGAGACCATCTCTCATATGTTTTGTAGTAAAAAGAACAGTATGTTAAGTGTATGTGCAGTACCTTATGTGTGTTGGAAATTTCCACGTCAGCAGACTGCTAAAATGCAAATAACTAATCAGAGTTTTGTTTCAAGTAAGACTCTCTCCTAGATTTTTGGCTAATGACCATAAAATAATTCTCATAAAGAAATGAAAATCATATTCCTTTGTAGGTCAACAACTGAATACATTTTAGCTCCTAAGTAACAATTAATTCTATCATAATCTATTTATTTTGAGATAGTATCGGTTTAGAAACAAAACAAGAGAAAAAAACCAGCTTCATCAATTATCTCCTTACAATAAAAGAGGATTGGAAGGATAAGATGACAAGGGAAGAAATAAAAATAAAGCAACAAATTTGAAGGTTAATAATAGCTCATTCTGAGCCATCAGTACAATGTATTCACCTGGAGCTCTTCCATGAGCATAAGTCAAAGGAGGATCCATTAGCAGCAGTGCCCAATGTTTCTATAACAGAGTCTGAAAATGGCATGTTCTAGGAAGAGCAAATCTAAGATATGAGACAATTACCAAAGGATCTGCAGTGGCTGCATGCATATTTTTAAATGGTTGATCAATAAGGCGCAAGGGAGTTTTAACTGACTACCTTTGAGGAGCATTCCTATCTTCGTGACATTATCCTGTAATTCACTTTATTTTAAGCTTCCTTTGGAAGATTGCAGTAATTCTTCTCCTTCCAGTCTTTAACTTATTCTCTAGATTTAATTATCTTGAATCTATTAAATATGTTTTAGTGGCTATTTGGGTATATCCAGCTCAGAGATTCTCATGTGTGAGCTGGGGAACACTACTTCTAATGTCATTTCTTTTTTTTTTTTTTTTTTTTTTTTTTTTACTAAGCATAATTTTGCAAGGTTTATCAATGGTGTAGCAGGTATCAGTACTTCATTTCCTTTTATGGAAGAATAATATTCCACTGCATGTATATACCACATTTAATTTATCGATTTATCAGCAGATGAACATTTGGGCATCTCTCCTTTTTGGACTAAATAATGCTACTAGAAATATTCATGTACAAGTTTTGTGTGGATATATGTTTCAATTGTCCTCAGTAGATAACTACCCCTAGAACTGAAATTGTAAGTCATATGGTAACTCTGTGTTAAACATCTTCGGAAACTGCCAGGCTGCTTTTCAAAGAGGCTGGACCCTAATGCTAGGTTTTTTCATTTTTAAATAACTAGTTGATTAACAGAAAATGGCCGGGCACGGTGGCTAACGCCTGTAATTCCCGCACTTTGGGAGGCTGAGATCGGCGGACCATTTGAGGCCAGGAGTTCAAAACCAGCCTGGGCAAAATGGTGAAACCTGGTCTCACAAAAATTAGCCAGGCATGATGATGCACACTTGTGGTCCTAGCTACTCGGGAGGCAGAGGCAGAATTGCTTAAACTTCGGAGGGAGAAGTTGCAGTGAGCCAAGACTGGGCCACTGTACTCCAGCCTGGGTGACAGAGAGAGACACCATCTCAAAAATAAAACAAAAACAGCAACAAAAACATTATCAGGAAAAAAAAAAAAGAAAGAAAGAAAAGAAAAAAATTGGGAGACAGAGAAGGTAGAAAGTACGCAGAGAAAGAAAGTATGCATATTTTCTTCTCCAGACCCTCTCACCTGCCTCTTATGGGGTAGTCTCACGTATACCAAAGAATTACTGAGAAGGCATTATCAAACATAACAGATGATGGCTAAAGCAAAACCACTGGGGAACTGGGTGAACTAGGAAACTATCTGTGCTATCTGCACTGTTTCAACTAAGTGTCTAGGCTGGTTTATCACTCACGATTAAAACAAGCAATAAGGTTTCTCTTCTCACTCAACTTTCAGATTACAGAGGATCTTATTGTTTGCTCTGTAATTCTTGTTGTAGCAAGAGTGCTATGAAGGACAGCAGAATGCCATGAAGCACTCTAATCAGGTGAGCCCATCTCAGTGCTGACCTAAAGTGAATGGCTGGCTAGCTGAGAATCCTCTGAAGATGGCTTGCCAGTTGAGCAGTAGATATATGATGCGAATAAGCCTCAAAATGAAAACATGTTGAACCCATCAATCTTATTTTGTGTGTGAAAAGGTCCACCACAACAGATCTCAGGCCACTGGAAATGATTGGTACTAGTTCATAGAGAAGAAATTGTGTTGTTTAAATGCTGTCATTGTCTTCATGCACAGAGGTGTGCTTAAATCTAAGTACTCCCAGATTTGGAAAGAAATTATTTTGAAGGGATTTGCATAACAGGTACAAAGTATAACTCAAAATGACTAAGTAAGAAAGATAGAGTGCTCTGTAAATACGAAATCAGAGTCAAAATACAGGTTGCAAAACATGGTGGCATTTAGCTTACCGACAAAGATAATCAGAGCTGGCATCTAAACAGAAAATGCATTATTTCATGGCTCATTAGAAGCATCTGGATTACTGAGGCACAGGCGGTTTTAAATAACATTACCAACAAACCGATAGTTGCTGTTCAGGTTTAATTGGCAACAGTCAGCTTTCCAGGCACTCTAGGCAGCAATTTTTATAATATTCTAACAAAATCAAAAATCAAAATCGGCCTTCCAAGCCAGTGAAATATGAGCCATGACATGATCAATACTCAAAATTACAATTGGTAGAGGCATTTTTCCTGTTTTCACATAGAAAATATAATACATTATGATATATAATATTACTAATATTACTTATTGTACATATACTATGTTCAACAAATAACTGACAAAAAATAATCATCACTTTATAGTCTATTCAGACTCAGACTATTTCCCAGATCTCCAAGGTATGATACATTTTAAATTCTTGCTCCAATGATAACAAAAGAAAATACAGCACTCCCACATATCTACAATTAAAATAATGACACCAACCAATAGAAAGAAGGTAAGCGTTCTATGTTTGAAACACTGACTTCTGTCCTTCACTGAATTCAGTAAGTTCAATGTCAGCCATCCACCAAAGCAAAATGTAGTGAATTTTTTCAATCTTATTTGCTCATTTGTGTAGCACGCTTACATGTAAACTCAAAATTTTTATTTTCCATTTGATCAGTCTTGACTGTTATAAAGCAAAAGCACAAAGTGTTAACATTTTGAATACTATTTGATCTCAAAATTCCAATTCTAGAAATTTACTCCTAACCTCAATAAAAAAATAATAGCATGAGTGAAATTAAGATTTGGCAACAGGCCGGGCACAGTGGCTCATGCCTGTAAGCCCAGCACTTTGGGAGGCCAAGGTGGGCGGATCATGAGGTCAGTAGTTCGAGACCAGCCTGACCAACATGGTGAAACCCCATCTCTACTAAAAATATAAAAATAAGCCAGGCATGGTGGCATGTGCTTATAGTCCCAGCTACTCGGGAGGCTGAGGCAGGAGAATTGCTTGAACCCAGGAAGCAGAGGTTGCAGTGAGCAGAGATCATGCCAATGCACTCCATCTGGGTGACAGAGTGAGACTCTGTCTCAAAAAAAAAAAAAAAGATTTGGCAACAAAGATGTTCCTCACAAAACAGTATATTGAACTTTTTTTTTTTTTTTTTTTTTTTG
>NW_022436947.1:8041338-8055385 GCF_009761245.1 Sapajus apella
CTGGAGTGCAATGGCACGATCTCGGCTCACCGCAACCTCCGCCTCCTGGGTTCAGGCAATTCTCCTGCCTCAGCCTCCTGAGTCACTGGGATTACAGGCACGTGCCACCATGCCCAGCTAATTTTTTGTATTTTTAGTAGAGACAGGGTTTCACCGTGTTGACCAGGATGGTCTCGATCTCTTGACCTCGTGATCCACCCGCCTCGGCCTCCCAAAGTGCTGGGATTACAGGCTTGAGCCACCGCGCCCAGCCTGTATATTGAACTTTTAAAGAACTCTCAAAATGCAAAACAGATAATTGATTAAATATAAATATAGACACACACACACACACACACACACACACACACACACACATATATTAACTAGAATATTATGCAACCATTAAAAATGAACATTGCAATAAAGCAAGAAAAAGATGTAAAAGATAGTAGTCACCATGGCGAAAGGTTATTGACCTAAATCATATTACGAAATAAGACTGTATTATGTGTCTGATAATTATAATATTGGAAGTCTTTGCTGATCTGGTTGTTCACCTTTCACCTCTGCTGAATCCTGGTTCACTTTTTGCTGTGTGTATCGTGTATGTGTATGTTTGTGTGTTTTATAATCTCATCTTCCTTAGAAGTTTATCTATAACAGCTCTTTACCTGGTTTGAAAGAAGGTCCTATCCCAAACACTAACAACAGTTCTGCTAGTCCACTTAAGAGCACTACCAACCTGGAACCCATTTTGAACTCAATTCTCACTTTAAACTTTCCTCACACTACCCAGAGGATGTGTATTTTGACAAGACATCTAGTTAAGAATTCTTTAGGGATTTTTTTCTCCACTAAACCTATGTCAAGGTGACCAATTTTCTTCCAGTCTCTTATACGAAGTGGGTATTATGGGAAAGAGATGATATTTTTAGATGGTCCAGATGCTTTATGTAGGAGATGGAGATGCTTCTGTCAGACTCTGCAGGTTGCACAGGTCTGGGCTTTGTTCCAGTTCTCCTGCGCTGTGCTAGTCCACCAAGGTTTGGTAAACACACCTCGGTTGAAAGGTGGCTTTGGCAGTACTTTGTCTAATATCTCTCTGCAGTCCATTTGTGTTGTTTTACTTACTGTAATTCTATCTTTGTTGTCAGTTGATCAAAGCAATTTAACACGTTTTTCAATGTTTTATCTGGCATTTTTAGTTTTTTCATGAAATGATCAATGAAGGTACTAGTTATATTGGAGAGAGAAGTCTCTAGGCGACCCTCTCTTTACGGAACAGTCTACAAATAACTTCACCTCACTATTAAGTTTTTATAGTGCAAGTGTCTTTAGATTCTACTCAGAAATATTATTATTGTTTTTCCGTTATTAGTTCATTTTTTTTTATAATCCTAAGGCAATTACTATAAGCCAAAAATAATAAATACAGAGCAGGATACAGCTTTTGCCTTATATGTTTTCAGTTAACTTGATATGGTGAAATATAATGATATATAATACAATGCAACTTATAGATCACAAAATCAGATATTAAGAAAATAAAGTTCTCTGTCTAACTCTGACATAAAGTATATGACACTACTTCACCTATCTGGGACTTCTATTTCATATCAATAAAATAAGGAAACCAGATGTGCTCATGAGAAACCTCCAATGTATGAATTTTCATATCCTAGATTATAAAATTTCCTTTACACTATATTCTGTCCATTGGTTTTATTTACATTTTTCTGATACTGCATAAAATGGCATAGCAGCACGTTTTTCAAGTAGAAAGTTAGTCCAATTATTATAATCATTGATATAGGCAATAATTTTAGGGGATTTTAAATGAGAATAAACTGTATGTTTTGCTTTGAGATATTAGCAGAGCTTCAGGAAAAAATAACTGGTATTGTTTGTGGCTGACAGTTTTACATGATCTAAGTATGATTATTTTATACTCTTTCTTTTCTAAGAAGCATCTTAGATCCTGCCATGATTGTCACAAGAATTCTCAGATGCAGAGAAATAAAATGGGCAGAATTCATGACAGGTCTGTGCAATTTTAGTCTAAAAATGTTCTCAATTATTTACCTCAAAACAAGTACCTGAATTTTAAACAAATCACTATAATCAATGGTTTTCAAAAATATATTTCCTTCAGAATTGCTTTAATAGGGAAACACAATTTATTCATTTCATTCAATAATCCATACTTAGTAATCTATAATCAGCATGTTTGTGACTAGGAGTGGGCTCATGGTGAAATAAACATAAGCAATAGGCATAATCCATGACCTCATTAAGTTCACATTATGATTAGGGCATAAAAAAGAACAGACCCAAAATTGCAACCAAAGCTATTAAAAGATAAAGCAAAGGAATAAATAATCCTTCCAACAAGACAAACCCATTGCTTTTGAGTTTGGAAATCAACTTATATACGCATAATAAAGTCCAGGAAAGGAACATGAAGTTACCATTGTTTGGAAGAGAAAAGAGGACACTGTTCCTCTACAAAATAGGCCAATATTAATAATATAAGTAAACAGACTGGCAACAGTAACACATAATACGGAACTCCTAATATTGGTATTCAATACATACTACATTTCACGGATCAAAAACAGTGACTCAATCATAGAACAAAGGAGCTACTTATCAATAGTTTCCAAATACATCATAAAAAATTACTCCTACAACCTCTTTCTGGAAAAACACTTTTTCTTTGTATTTCTTTCAAGATTGGTGATTGTGCTTTTTAAATGTTGTTTTTCAAAAGTTTAAAATACAGATAAAGCTTTTATTAAATAAAATGTACTTGTCTATTTCGCTCAGGAGAGAACAGAGACAGGTAGAGGTAGGTACCAGTGAAAAGGCTCTGATAATACTACACAAAATAACTTAAGCCTAAAAACTAACGGTCCATGGAACACAACTTAAGATAAACATCTTTTATCTTACTGGCCAAGCACCACTCCACTAATAGAGAACTGAAAAACTAAAACAAAAAGACAAGGGGCAGATTAACTTCAAATACAGCTAACCCTTGAACAAAGCAGGAGTTAGGGTTGCTTTTCCCATTCCAGTCAAAAGTCTCTATATAACTTTTGACTTCCTAAAAATTTAACTGTTAACAGTCTACTGTTGACTATCAGCCTTACCAACAACATAAATACAAGAATTAACACATATTTTATATGTGTGTTATACTGTACTGTTATATTAAAGCAAGCTAGAGAAAAGAAAATATTAAGGCAATTATAAGGAAGAGAAAATATATTTAGTATTCATTAAAAGTCAATCACTATAAAAATAAAGCCTCCTTGTCTTCATGCTGTGTAGATGAAGGAGTAAGAGGAGGAGGAAAAGGGTGGGTTGGTCTTGCTGTCTTAGGAGTGGAAGAAACAGAAGAGGTGGAGGAGGTAGAGAAGGTAGAAGGGGAGGCAGGAGAGGCAGGCATTCTGCCTGACATTTTTGCTTTTTTATTGCTCTTACAATGTTTCTATGTGGTAACGTCCTTTTTCAACTGTTTGCTTTAGTTTCAGTGACTATATCACAGAAGGGTCCATGTCATAAAAGAAGTCAAATGCAGTCTTGGATAATCTGAACCCTTCTGCCAGATTATCTAACGTCACTTTATTTTTTGGCAATGCTTCTTCTAAACCTTCTTCCTCATCATCTGGCACTGCTTTGAAAGAACTCAACTCCATCAAGTTGTCTTTTGTTAATTCCTCTGGTACACTGTCTACTAGCTCTTGAATTTCTCCCAGATCTGCATCTTGAAACCCCTCACCACCATCTTTTTTTTTTTTCTTCCATATGTACAATTCTTTCATGACTTGTTTGATTGGCTCTGTTATAAATCCTGGGAAGTCATGCACAATATCTGAACACTGTTTTCTCCAGTAAGAATTCATTTTGGGTTTGGTGCTTTTCATGGCATTTTCTATAACAATGGCATCTTGTACGGTGTAATCCTTTCAGACTTTCATGATGTTCTCCCAGTCGGGATCCTTTTCTGTATGCTGACAATCCTTTTCATCAAGTACCATGTGCAATGAGCCTTAAAAGTCTTTATGACCCCCTGATTAGAGACATTCTGTTTGGGGACAAGTAGACTATTTCTCCTTCAATGTTGAACTTACAGAGTTCTGAGTAGCCAGAAGTATTGCCGAATTAAAAGGAAGTTCCTCACTAATTTCTGACTTCAGGGACAAAGCATTAATGGAACCACTCCAGAAAAGGTTCTTGTTATTCAAGCCTTCTCAATGTACAAACCAAAAGACTGGCAACTGCTGTTCATTTTTTCCCTTCAAGATTCAGTGGTTATAGACAAGGTCAGTCCCAATCATAAACCTGACTGCATTTGCACAAAACAGCAGAGTTAGCCTATCTCTTCTTGCCTTAAATCCTCGTGTTTGCTTGTCTTCCTAATAAATATCCTTTGTGGCATTGTTTCCCCAGTGTTGGGCACTTTCATCTGCATTAAAAGCCTGTTCAGGCTGACATCCTTTCTCCTCAATGATTTTCTTAATGGTGTTTGGGAACTCATCTGCTATGACTTGGTTGGCAGAGGCTGCTTCTCCTAATATCTTGACATTTTTTAGGCCAAACTTCTTTCTAAAATCATCAAACCATCCTTTGCATCCTTTTAATTTTCATCAAATTCTCCAGCTTTATGTCCTTCACCTTCTTTTTTCTTTAAATTACCATATAATGACTTCCCTTTTTCTGAAATCAGAGTCTTTTTTTTTTTTTTTTGAGACAGAGTCTCGCCCTATCACCAGACTGGAGTGCAGTGGTACGATCCTGGCTCACTTCAACTTCCGCTTTCTGGTTTCAAGTAATTCTCCTGCCTCAGCCTCCCAAGTAGCTGGGACTACAGGCATACACCACCATGCCCAGCTAATTTTTTGTATTTTTAGTAGAGATGGGGTTTCATCATGTTGGCCAGGATCGTCTCAATCTCTTGACCTCGTGATCCGCCCACCTCAGCCTCCCAAAGTGCTGGGATTACAGGCGAGAGCCATCCTGGCCAGGTATGCCTTTCTTATAGCAGTCCTACACTCACATAAAAGCTGCATTTTCAATACCAGATAAAAAGATATTTTGCAAAAAGAACCAGGTTTTCATGCCTGCTGATGTAGCTTCAGTGACAACTTCACAAATTTCCTTGTCTTTTTACAATGGTGCTTACAATGAATTCATTTATCTTGAAATGGCAGTAAATCACAGCTGCAGACTTCAATCTATAGTACATATCAAGCAATTCAATATTTTTTTTTTCTGTAATGTCATGACTTTCCCTGCTTCTTGGGAGCACTTCCAGTGTGACTAATGGTGCTTTGTATGGTTCCACTGGAGTTACTCAAGGTTTACAGTATTGCACTAAACACGATGAAAAATGCAAGAGAAGTACCAAAGATCACTTTTTACTGCCATATAAAATTTACTGAAGAGATGGACTGCTCACAGGTAGATGATTAGCATCACACAGCATTTTAAGCAAATACTTGCAATGTTTGACCTTACGTTGAGCTCACGGTAACAACAATAGGAGGTGATTACGAAATTACTGCAATAGCACAATATGCACTAGAGTTCATTTTATGCAGTTATGATTTAACACTACATCTTCATGTTTGTTTACATTTATTTCTACTATGAATGGCACCATATATGGTCTGTATTTGTATAAAAGTTCTGATATATTTTAAGTGTTTATAATAGATTCATGTACATTTTCTAATAAGTGATAAAAATAGACCAATATCAACATATAGTTTGTGCATTCATGACATAGGTAACTTTTTCTTAATGTTTCTGATATTTCCAGGCCACATACTTTGTCTCTTGAGCTCTTGATTTTTTTCAAACTATAGGTAATTTCCAAAAATTGGTTCGATATAATTTTTAAAATTTACACATAAGTGAAGCTGCACAGTTCAAACCCATGTTATTCTGGGTCAACTATACATCCAACAAGATTTATGAAGTACCAGCCATGTACAGGTATAGCACAAGGTCCTGGAGATGCTCAGACCAACCACGTTTAGTTATTCATGTCTAAAGCTGTGGAGTCATCTTGACTCTTGTATTTTGTCTACCTCTCATCCAATCCATCAGCAAGTCCTTTCTATTTTGTCTTCAGAACATAAAGAATCCCAATACTTCTCACCACCCTCATTGCTACTAGCTTCCAAGGCACCACCATCTGTCTCCTGGATTATTGGCCTCCTAACTGGTCTCCTTGCCCACTGTAAGTAGACTGTCATACACGCCAGAGCGACATTGTTAAAATGGATCCCTAATCCAGTTACTCTCCTCTCCAGAATGCTCCAAAAGCTTCACATCTCATTTGAAGTAAAAGCCAAACTCCTTAAAATGACCTGTAAGACCTCTGTTCATCTTGTTCCCTCTGCTGTCAACACTCTTTCCCCAGAACTGCAGACCTCACCCTTTTACCTCCTTCAGGTCTCTACTCAATAACTTCTTCTCAGTAAGCCCTTCCTTGGCATATAAAGTAAGAGTAAAATCCAATATAAAAAAGATCATTTAAATACTAAATCTAGTCAGTAGAAAATGTATACTTCTACATACCAGCAAGTAAGAGTAAGTTCCAAAAACCCACCCTTGATGATATACCTGTGAGAGAGATTACACAGGGAATGCCCACTAAAGGGAAACATTTGCACAAACTCACAATTCACATAAAAATTGAAACCACATATATATAAATGTCAGAGTCAGCTTTTCCTGCTAATAATCTATCCTAAGTGTTTTCCCATGTCGTTAAATATTCTTAAGAACATGAATACTAACGATTCCAAGCACTATAGGGAAACACCAAACATTCACCCTTCAACAGTTGTCCTTAGAAAGCTTGCTGCATGCCAGGCACTATGGTAGGTGCGACACTGACCCTGCCCTCATGGAGTTGATCATACTGTAAATGAGATCATTTACACATAGTAAATGATGTTAAGCAATAGTGCAAAAAGATAAGTAATTACAAATTGTCTTCTGTGTTATGAAAGATTAGAAGACAATGGCAGGAGAGACCCTAATATCTCTATAATATTTAACAATAATCTTTATAATACCTATCAGTGGCTAATTTAGGTCAAGGCCAGGGAAACCTCTTTCAGGTTTCATTTCATGGAACTGGCATACAGAGACCTGAAGATGGGTATAAATTGATCTGTCAAGAGTAGAGGAAGGGGTGTTCTGGGCACAGGAAGAGCATGTGTGAAGGCCGTGCGCACATTCAAGGCACTGAAAACCGTTTGGTGTAGAAAGCTAGCAAGGAAGGAGAATGAACGAAGAAGGGACGTAGGTAGACCAGATCAACAGGGTGTGGTAGGTCCTATGAAAGAAAAGACATTTTTTATCCTAAGTACAATGGGAAGCTATTAAAGATTTAGAGCAAGCAAGTGATATAATGAAAATGTCAGAAGGTCATGTCTTTAAAAACTCAGAGTAACCGCTGACACAATCTTTTCCTTAATGTTTATCCTGATATAAAGTCTAGCTTCAAAATGCTTTTCCTATCTGCTCCAAAGCAAGGTATTTGTAATGTCTTCAGTTCTCCCTGCCAAGCAGCACACAGGGTCTGTGGCTTTTGAGACCATCATCAACCATGCTAAAGTGCCAAAACCTCTGGCCATGACAACCAAAGCCCATCACACCTCTCAGTCCTATTTCATTGGCGTATTTTCTTGGGGAATAACAATGTGATCATTACCACTCTGGAATCTCTATCATAGTTCTCTCATTAAATGAACAAAAAAAGGCCAGCCATGATGGCTTAGGCCTGTAATCCCAGCCTTTGGGAGGCAGAAGCAGGCAGATCATTTGAGCCCAGGATTTCAAGACCAAGCTGGGAAACACGGTGAAACTCTGTCTACAAAAAAATACAGAAAACAGCCAGGCATAGTGGTGCAACGCCTGTGGTCCCAGCTCCTTGGACGGCTGAGGTGGGAGGATCGCTTGAGCCCAAGAGATCACAGCTACAGTGAGCCATACTCACATCATTGCATGGAAGCCTGGGTGAGAGAGGGAGACCCTGTCACTAAAAGCAACAACAACAACAACAACAACAACAACAACAAATATATGTGTGTGAAGTTCTTTGTAAATGTGTATAAAGGACATTATAAATGCCAGTTATTATAACATGGAAACAGTGTTGTGCGTTTTGCTAATCCCTGCTGTAAGGCAATCACAAAAGAGTTGAATCCTCAGAGGAAAGCAGGTTTAAGTTTTAGAGTTTTATCAAGATTATAAAACAAAACATGGAAGAAATGGGGAATGTTTACGTCAGAGATATGGAGGCGTGGGGAGGAATATGATTACTGTCTTGTGACATGTGAAAAGCTACATGATGAAAAAGGAGTTAAAATTGTATTCCGTGGTCCTAGAAAACAGTATTAAACAGGTTGGAATTTTCAAAAAGGCCAATCTGACTTTATAAAAGCAAAAACTTACTAAGAAGGACATGAAAGCGTAATGACTTT
The DNA here is from genome assembly GCF_009761245.1 of Sapajus apella. Taxonomy (NCBI): domain Eukaryota; kingdom Metazoa; phylum Chordata; class Mammalia; order Primates; family Cebidae; genus Sapajus; species Sapajus apella. The sequence continues at coordinate 8,049,828 of NW_022436947.1, forward strand.
CTTAGGAGACAGTTTCTTTCCTGCAACTGAAGTCTTTTGTTTGTTTTTCCTATGGGAAGCTGAAAGTCCACTTGTTGTGGTCTCATAATGGAGATTTAAAGCATTGATTAGAATGTAAGAATCAATTCCAACAGTGAGATTCTGGGATTTCATCAAAATATCCTGGGATTACACCCATAAATATTAAGTCAGGGACCATCACCAAGGCTTCTGCAGCAGGTGTCAACTTCCCTGAAGAGTTCACCGTTATTCCATCACAGTTGTAGAGGATCATGGAAAGGAAATTAAATTTCTAACAAGTTTAATTTTATCTAGTTATGTCTATCAAGAACAAAAAGGAATAGTGCACACATCAAGGAACAAGTGATTATGAAACAGGGAGAACAGTGTTTAAGAAGACTAAGATTACAGAACAATAAAGCAGTGTTTGGGCCTCTCATCCTACAGGTAAAAAGCTGTTCACGGACTATAATTACTGATGTGCTGGTCAATGTTTGATAATCAGCTCTCTGAGAGAGGCTAGAGTCCTGTTGTAGCATTTGCTGACTTCTGTAGTGTAACTACACCCATCGTGGACAATTCTAAGCTACTAACATGATGACACTGAACACAGAATGTTCAGTGGGAAGAGATGTGCACCATTGGCTCCAGCGAGCCAGCTTGACCCTACTCTGGCCTACTCAGTCTATCACTATTTTCACGATTCTTATGATTTTATCATTCCCCCATCCCCAGGACAAAACCACATGTAAAGCAATGATGTTTAAATACAGATTCTTCCCAGTTTAGTAGTAACTATGCTTTACACATATAAATTTTTTTTTTTTTTTTTTGCGTAGGTGTTTTATTGTTACCCAGACTGGAGTGCAATGGCGCAATCTCGGCTCACCGCAACCTCCGCCTCCTGGGTTCAGGCAATTCTCCTGTCTCAGCCTCCTGAGTAGCTGGGATTACAGGCACGCACCACCATGCCCAGCTAATGTTTTGTATTTTTAGTAGAGACGGGGTTTCACCATTTTGACCAGTATGGTCTCGATCTCTTGACCTCGTGATCCACCCGCCTCGGCCTCCCAAAGTGCTGGGATTACAGGCGTGAGCCACCGCGCCCGGCCTATAAATTTTTATTTATGTGTCAATATGAGAGCTGCAGCTGATGGGAAATATTCCTCTATTAATGTTTCTTCTCAGCTGACTTCTATGTATTCCCTGTGCTTATCACATAATCGAGAGAAGAGGGCAATTGCTACAGAGCTATTATGAATTAGTAATATCAAAAAATTATTATTTTCCAACTCACTGCAAGCACAATATACATGTAATTGGAATATGCTATATTCACAATAGCCTAAAAAATCACTTGGCATAAACATCTGAATCAAGACCTGGAAGAACTACAAGTTCAATTTCAGTATGGAAATAGTCCACACATAAAATAATAGAATGAAGTTCTGTACTGTTGTATTGGATTCCATATAACAAAAATTATTTCTTTTTCATTACCTCCTTTTAATCAGTGAACCCTAAATGGAAGGAAAATGTATAATCACAGTTCTCCACACTTAGATATTCCAATTGATGGGTTTGTTGATATCCAAGAAGGTGCTCTTAGTTTAAAAGATGTGAATTCAGGCAAGCAAGGTTAAAATGACATACTGTCTAGAAATTGCTTTAAAATATTTCCAAAAAGGAAAATAAAATAGGAGATGAAACCAATATTATAAAATCTTGACAACTATATGACACTTAAATGCAAGAAATGAACATGTAAGTTATATTTATACTATTTTCCCAAATTTTGTGTTTGTCTGAAATTCTTCCAAAAAAAGTAAATAAATCTACCAGAAATACAGCAGTTAAGGCTGGGCATGATGGCTCATGTCTGTCATCCCAGTGCTTTGGGAGGCTAAGGTGGGTGGATCACAAGGTCAGAAGATAAGCCATCCTAGCCAACATGGTGAAACCCCATCTCTACTAAAGATATAAAAATTAGCTGGGTGTGATGGCACGTGCCTGTAATCCTAGCTACAAGGGAGGCTGAGGCAGGAGAATCGCTTGAACCAGGGAGTTGGAGGTTGTAGTGAGCCGAGATCATGCCACTGCATTCCAGCCTGGCAACAGAGCAAGACTCTGTCTCCAAAAAAAAAGGAAAGAAAGAAAGAAAGAAATACCGTAGTTATATTTAATAGAGATAACAACCATTTATTAATTTTCCCCACGTCCACTAGAGTCCTTAGTATGATGTATTCCTAAACCCTGTTGCTGCAAGTTTGAATAGTACATTCATTTATTAAAATATTTATTTAACAACTGAAGGATGATAATAAAATTTAACACCTCAGGCCAAAACTGTGGGTAGTATTCTCCAATTCACAAGTGCTTATAGAAAGCCACAGGGCCTTCCCAGGGCTTTTTGACCTTAAACAGATAACTATATCACTCATCCAAAATGCTTGAAACCAGAAGTACTTCAAATTTCCAATTTTGTTTTAGATTTTAGAATATTTGCATTATATGCTTACCAGCTGAGCATCTCAAATCTGAAATCCAAAATATCCCAATGAGCATTTTCTTTGAGCCTCATGGATGCACTCAAAAAGTTTCCAATTTTGGAGCCTTTCAGATTTATGTCTTTATTTTTAAAGTTTTTTTTTTTTTTTTTTAAGTAGAGACAGGGTTTCCCTATATTGCCCAGGCTGGTCTTGAACTCCTGGGCTCAAGCAATCCTACCATCTCTGCCTCCCAAAGTGCTAGGATTCAGTCATGAGGCCCACACCCAGCCCATTTCAGATTCTGGATTTTCAGATTTGGGATGCTCAACCTGTATCACCATATTTATAACATTAATTGTTCTCCTATTAAAAGTAACCTCCCTCAAGGTAAACGCCTGTCTTTAGTCATTTGGATTCCTTCTGCTGACTACCAGCCTGGCAGAGTATACACTCAGTAAGCCATGAATTAGGCTAAATAGAAGGCTTGTTAGCATGACATCCAGTGTCTATCATCAGAACCATCAGGTTTAGGAAGAGGTATGCAAGGGTACAAGGCAATGGTCTCAAAAGTACCTAACTAAGGGAATAACCTGGTTTAACATATCCTTACAGCACATCTCCAAATATAAAGGGACTGAACGTCAAACATCACAATTGGGTACAAGTTGGTTACAAGCTTACTGTAACTGGAGGAAAGCTTCAAATTCTGGGCCCAAAGCATACTACTGTTTTGCCAAACTAGGCTCACATATCTCATATTGTAATATTCCATTTCATCTTCATTCTCTGTGCTTTTTGAAACAGCTAAATATATTGCTCTCTCCCTCCCCAGAGACTGTAACCATCTTGAAGGGAAAAGCTTTTAAACTCCTATTTCAGTGTAATGCTTAAATCTCTAATAGCGTTCAGCAGTTGATGAGCATAACAAATACAGAACTATTCAGAGAAGGCAGAAAGAAATGGCCACAAACTCAAATGGGGTAATCAAACAAACTATTAGCCTAGATACCTTTGAAGAATATAAGAGAAAATATTCACTAGACTCATCATCCTGTTTTTCAAGGGAAAATGTATCTCCATTGTTGTTTTTGATTTACCCAACCAAAACTAAGTCCCAAACTCAGATTAAAGTGCTCCATATTAAACTAATTTCCCAGAATCTAGCTTAATAATACACCCCCAGGAAAATTCTGTTGCGAAATTCTGAACATCTTTGAGTTGAATCATATTCTACTAATAAATGCCAGATTTCAAAATAATTTTTAAAAAAAAAAAAATTCTAACTCTATTACCAGCTGAAAAAGTCAATAAAGGATGACTTTAAAATGACTTACTGATACCAATTTTTGCTTGCTCCCCCCAACCACCCCCTTCACTTGGTGAATATGAAATTCAAATTTCAGAGCCATGCTTGTTTGCTTTACTGAAATTTGTTTCATAGTTAATGGGTATGTAGTTGTATGCAATGGTCATTTTATATCACTCTGTGAATAACAGATGATCACACAGCATATAACAAGCATTAATGCAAATTTCTCCATCACACTAATGTGTACTTCTAACTTGTGTTTCTTATGAAAAGTCTACAAATCAATTACAGTCTTCTGATCTTCTTAAAGCATAAGAGAGATGAAGAAATTAGAACAATCACAGAATGCTTGTGATAGAACCATTTCACTCTGATGTCTTTCATGTACCACTCTGTGGAGACCTTGAAGGCTCCTTTTGGTGCCATATAATTATTTATTTACTACATATCTGAGCTTGATGCCATGAAATGCATTTAAATATTGTTATGCAGATAATGCTTAGGTACAATGTCCTTCTGATGCTGCCTAATCTATTTTTATTTCCAATAGTATCTTGTCTGAGATCCAACACCATATGCATAGAAATAAGTTGTTCTTCAATGTTTCAAAACCTGATTTATTAGTTGTTCACATTCTGTCTGCCTCGGAAAACTGCAACTTGCATTTACTTTCACTTGCTACCCAAAAGGTTGAGGCTCAATTTTCCTTCTCTTTATCATTTGATCAGCTTGTCAGACACGTGTTAAGTTCTCCTTTCAACTATACAAACCACTTAAAATTCACGCATTTTTTTAAAGATCAGGGCCTTATGGCAGAAGCCTGATTAATACATTTGTCATCTTCCATATTTACTAATGTCTCAGAAAAACTGGTCTAGAAACGTATCCTCACTATTGTAAACTACATAGAAGCCAGGCTGTAACACTGATGCTTGCCAGAACTTGGAAAATAAATTACTATTAGCAAATACACATTGTAGGATCTACAGCTAGAAAAAAGTGGAACAATCCAGGATCTACAAATAAGTGCAAGAAATAATAACAGAATGAATAATCCAAAAGCATGGGAATTTTTAGGGAGAATAGAAAGAAAATGATCTGGAAGAGACAAGGAAGATACTTATTACACCAACGTGTAGGAGACGAGCCACCATTTAAAACACTAGCAAAGGGCCAGGCAAGATGGCTCACACCTGTAATCCCAGCACTCTGGAAGGCCGAGGTGGGTGGATCATCCGACGTCAGGAGTTTGAGACCAGCCTGGCCAACATGGTGAAACCCCGCCTCTACTAAAAACACAAAAAAAATGAGCCAGGCATGGCAGTGCACCCCTGTAGTCTTAGCTACTCAGGAGGCTGAAGAAGGAGAATTACTTGAACCTGGGAGGCAGAGATTGCAGTGTGCTGAGATCGCACCACTGCACTTCAGCCTGGTCAAGAGAGAGAGACTCTGCCTCCAAAAAAGAAGAAAGAAGAAAGAAGAAAGAAGAAAGAAGAAAGAGGAAAGAAGAAGGAAGAAGGAAGAAGGAAGAAAAAAGAAGAAGAAGAAGAAGGAGGAGGAGGAGGAGGAGAGGAGGAGGAGGAGGAGGAGGAGGAGGAGGAGGAAGAGGAAGAAGAGGAGGAGGAAGAAGAAGAGGAGGAAGAAGAAGAAAGAGGAAAGAAGAAAAGAAGAAGAAGAAGAAGAAGAAGAAGAAGAAGAAGAAGAAGAAGAAGAAGAAGGAGAAGGAGAAGGAGAAGGAGAAGGAGAAGGAGAAGGAGAAG
>NW_022436947.1:8055395-8060456 GCF_009761245.1 Sapajus apella
AGGAGAAGGAGAAGGAGAAGGAGAAGGAGAAGGAGAAGGAGAAGGAGGAGAAGGAGAAAGAAGAAGGAGAAGAAGAAGAAGAGGAGGAGAAGAAGAAGAAGAAGAAAGGGGAAGAAAGAAGAAGAAGAAAGAAGAAGAAGAAGAAGAAAGAAGAGGAAGAAGAGGAAGAAGAGGAGGAGGAGGAGGAGGAAGAGGAAAGGAAGTAGGTTCTCAAGGGGAAGATGGGTTTTAATTTTAATTGCTCTGGGAAGAAGGTTAAAGGAGCATTCAGTGAAGATATTCAGGATATAAGAGATTTGCAATGATGAAACAGGGAAGTTCAGATAATGCACACTGAAAAGAAAGAGAGATGTATAGACCAATATTGGGGAAAAAGAGCAATATTTTTCCTCAAAGATACCTAGTGAGTCCTGGACTCTCTGTGAAAGCTGACAGGAATGAGGCAAAGGGCATGATGAGATGGAACAGACTGTAAAGGTGAGGCCATAAGACTTGTAGGAGAAATGCTGGATATAGTATAAACCTAAAGTAAAATAAAATAAATTTAATTAAAAAAAAAAAAAGACTTGTAAGAGATTAGGAGCATGGGAATGGTCAGGAATATCCATAGCTCTCAGGCCCTCACCTTCTCTCTTGCCAATGCCAGTGTGGAAGCTACCTTTTTAAAATGGTCTCAGTCAATGAACAATTCCCAGTCCTGATCTTTCTTATTTTCTTACTGGATCTAGCAGTATCACTTGACACAATTAACCATTCCTTTCCAGAAACACCTTCTCACTTAGCTTCTAAGACCCTATACTGTCTTAATCCTCCTCCTAACACACTAGCTATTCCTTCTGGGGATTTCTGGCTAATTCAGCCTCATTTTTCTGAACTTTTAGCATTTGAGTGCCTCCAGTCTAAACTCCTGAACCCTTTCTCTGCTCTACCTATACTCGGTAGAAGATTTCATTTAACCTGGTATCTTTAAGTAGCATCTATATGCTAATGGCTCCTCAACTTATATCTTTAGCCCAAACCTCTCTCCTGAACTCCAGACTTCTGTTTTCAACTAACTACTCAACATCTTCCCTGGAATTCCATTAAGGATGACTCTAATTTAATAGGCCCAAATACAAACTCTGGCCCACCTGTATCCCCTGCTTGCTCCTTCGGAAGTCATCCTTACTTCAGGAAAAACAAATAAAGTAGTGACTCATGCTATATCATGGATGAGCCTTAAAAAATTATGCTAAGTGGCAGAAACCCAACATAAAGACCACACATTGCATGGTTCCATTATACTTAGCATCCAAAACAGGCAAATCCATAGAAACAGAAAATAGATTAGTGGTTGCCAGAGGCTGGGGAGAGAGGGATGCAGAGTGACTATTAATGAATAGCAGTTTCCTAAAGAAGTGATAAAAATCATACAATTACATAGTAGTGATGATTGTACAACTGTATGAAATGAATATTACATAAATTTTGTCTCAACAGAATATTCAAAAAAATAAAAGATTGCAGGAACTTTGTTTTGTTTGCTCTTGTATCTTAAGCAACTAAAGCTGAGTCTGAGAACAGTGTGCACTAAGAAAACATCTGCTGCATAACTGATGAATTAGTCTCTAATATTCATATATAGACACACGTACTATTTTGCTTCTCTCTTTCCTTCCAACATGAATACCTAACAACTTATGAAAAATGAGAAAAAGTTAGGCCAGAAGTCCACTGTTTCGTCTTGAAATCAGCACTAGAGGTTAATGCAAAGATGATACCAGAGCTAAAGAAGTGCTAAGTGTGTCAAGTTCAGAACTTACTCAAAGAAAAAGTCATTTTAATTACAGTCATGTGCCACACATAAACTGATGTCTCAGACAATGATGGACTGCATATACCATGGTGGTCCTGTAACATTCTAATGAAGCAGAAAAATTCCTGTCACCTAGTGATGCCGTAGCTGTTCTAATATCTCATGATGCAATGCAATACTCACATATTGTGGTGATGCTGGTATAAACGAACCTACTGAACCACCAGTCATATGAAAGTATAGCACATAGAATTACAAACAGTACACAATACTTATTAATGATAATAAATGACTATGATTATGGTTTATGTATTTACTATACTACGGTTTTATCATTATTTTGGTGTGTACTCCTTTCACTTATTTAAAAAAGGTAACTGTAATGCAGCCTCAGGCCGGTCCTTTAGGGGGTGTTCTAGAAGGCATTGTTATCATAAGTGCTGACAGCTCTATGCATGTTGTTGTCCCTGAAGACCCTGCAGTGGGACAAGATGTGGAGGTGGAAGACAGTGATATTGGTGATCCTGGCCTTGTGTAGGCCTGGGCTAATGTGTGTTGTTCATATCTTAGTTTTTAACAAAAAAGTTTAAAAAGTAAAAAAAAAAAAAAAAATAAGTAATTCTAAAATTAGAAAAAAGCTTACAAAATAAGGATATAACAAAAATATTTTTGTACAGCTGTACATTGTGTTTGTGGTTTAAGCTGTGTTATTACGAAAGAGTAAAAAAGTTGAAAAATAATTTATAAAGTAAAAGCTACAGTAAGCTAAGTTTATTACTAAAGAAGGAAAAAGATTTTCTAAAAAATAAGCATAGCCTAAGTGTACAATATTTATAACAAAACTGTATACATTTATAGTATACAGTAATGCCCTAGGCCTTCACATTCACTCATCACTCCCTCAGAGAACTTCCAGTCTTGTAAGCCCCATTCATAGGGTAAGGGCACTATACAGATGGACCGTTTTTACTGTATCTTTTCTATGTTTACATATGTTTACATACACAAATACTTATCCCTTGGTTATAACTGCCTACAGTATTCAGCCCAGTAATATGTTGTATGGGTTTATAAAGCAACAGGCATACCATTAACTATACCAGGAGCAACACGCTGTACCATATGGCCTAGGTGTGTAGCAGGCTATACCATCCATGTTTGTGAAAGTACACTCCATGACGTGCACAAAATGATGAAATCACCTAATGATGCACTTCTCAAAAGATACCCCCATCATTAAGTGACCAATGACTGCATTTAGGTTTTTGTATGAAGCTGTTTTTGAGTTTAAAAATTATTCTTTGTAGAGCACAAAGAGGAAGTTCTAAATCAATCCAGACAGGCATTACAAAACTATTTTGAGTATGGCACCATGAGAGAAAAAAAAGAACCTAAAATACAGTGCTTTACCTAAGGACTTCATAACCTACGTATGTAGAGAATTAATACCCCAAGTTCTAGAATTTCCAAGGTAAAAGACCAGCAGGTGAAACAGGAAAATTATGTAAAATTTAAATTTGGTAGCAACTTAAAAACAAAGACAGAACAAAAAATCCACCTCACATTCAATATTCTTGATTTCTAAAATGTGGCATATGTTTTTCAATGTGGAAGGGGCAGATGTCCAATAATTGTTTGATTTTAGACATAATCCATCTTAAAACCTAGGAAGCCACCCCTGCCACCCAACACACACAACGCTGATTTTTTTCCTACATATTGTGTAAGAAAGGATCTCATTTCCCATTTTCCACTGGCAGGCAAAGAGATCATTCCTAACAGCATGGGTTTTCCCAAGTGAGCTGCTGCCTGAGCTGCTCATGCCAAGGCACAGAACACACCTGTCAAGAAAGGCCCAGCTGAAGCTGAAACAGATGCTTGGCTAGACTTTACCCTGTTTATCCATAATCTCTTTTAGATGGGTTTCTCTACCTTCTCATCATGGCAGCTTTGTTTAGTCTGAAATTCAATCACAGATGAATTAGGCTTTAGGAAACAGTCCCATTCTAGTTCTGTAGTCACATCAGAAACCCTAGACCCCGTGTTAATTTTGTTACAGCTTTTAGTTCTCGCATTTCAATGTGAAATCACTTCCCCCTGGAGAATGCCACCGATACTGGCAAGAAAGCACAGGGGTTGCCATACAACTAAATCGTCAATAACAACCTGAGAAACTCAACCCTCAGCAGACATTAGTAATCACGGGAAAACAGCCAGAACTTTAATCACATTTCTTTCAAAAACAGCCAGGGATTTGGAAACGCTGTTATTCTAGGATACGACCCTACTACACCGCTTAATCAAAGCCATTGCCAGGACAAGAACAACCTGTAGACTTTAATAAAAACCAATTTCATAAAAGTCAGTGTGTCAGTATCATGCTGGACTCAATTTAGCAAAATTTCAAAAACTTTATATCTATGCACCTTCTACAGATAAAAATTTGTTTATGATATGACAAACAACCTCTTTATTGGGAGCTGTATATTTTTACAAACATACACACACATACACTGTCAGTTAGGCCTGCAGTTACCCAATTGAGGTTATACAGTCAACCAAAGTACTGGAAAACATGAACCTGTAAAACTGGTGCCAGCTGGGTGGGCAGGTGCAGAATCTGGACTGGATTGCCTCCATGCCCCAGAGATAGTCGGGAGGCTTTCTTCAAAACAGAAATTTGGAATAGAGCACTTTTAGTGCTAAGCTAGCAATAGACACACGTCCCCAATGTTCAGGAAACCACGTGCCTTGACTTAACTCCACCACCAGCTCTATTTTTAGGCAACATCCTGGTGAAATGACAAAGGCCACAATCACACCTTAAGATACAACAGCTGCCACCACTGCTACTGTGGCTGATGGGAGCACAGGGGAGTTGTTCTCTTTCATCAAGAGGAGAGAAAAGGGAAGCAGAAATTGCTGGTCCATCCTATCTGCTCGATTCTCACTGCTACTGTGGCTCGTGCGAGCACAAGGGAATTGCTCTCTGTCATCATGGAGGAGAGAGAAGGAAAGTAGAAATGGCTAGCCTATCACATCTGCTCAGATCCCACTTCTAGGGCATTCCTGTTTTTACAATTAGGAGAGAGGTAGGCAAAGTAGCAGTGGGAAAGGAGCATGAATATAGGGAGAGAGAGGCTGTACTGAAATGTTTTGTTCATTTATAAAGATCATGTCCACCAGGAAACATGAATACAATGGTGGGAGAAATATACAACAATTCAGAGTGATTTATGCCCTATTAGAATGAAAGGGAATGAACT
>NW_022436947.1:8060856-8076151 GCF_009761245.1 Sapajus apella
TATTCTTCAAATAAAAATAACCTGACTATCAAGAAGTATACCAAATCAAAGGACACCAATAAAACAATAAAATCCAGCATTTCAATGACTTAAAAGAACAATCAGATTTTTACCCTGAAGAAAAACCTCAATCACTAAGAGGTCTATGAAAAAAATATGACAAACAACCTATTCCTCAATTTTTAAAACAGCAGTATATAAACCAAGGGGAGGCTGGGCAATGCAGTGTACAGCTGTTGCATTTCTAGGTACTCTTCCCGGACAATCCAGGATTATTCCCAGGATAGGTGATTCACTGCCACCCTGCTTTCAAGTGTACATTGACAGGATTTAATTACACACTTTCTTAGCAAAATCTGTATGTAGTTGATACTGCTATAGATGCTCAGAAAAAAGATGCTTCACACAAGTCAGTTGCTGTCTGACTAGAGGTTTGAAATGTTAAAAAATAAAAATAAGCCAAAAAGGCCGTAAACTAGAACTCTGCACCAGTTAGAGACATAGATACAGATCTGTCCCACAACAGGCTGCTGGGAACAAAAGCCTAAGATGACAAGTTGTAAAGCTTATTTTCTTCTGAGTCAGACTTTTTTTTTTTTTTTTGCTGTGTTTTCCGAATTATGAATTCTTGGAACGCAAGAGAGACCCATATGTAAACGTAAATGCTAAATTATTTTCTGAATGGTTTTCTAATTATATGCCTTTTTGGAAAATTTACAACATTGATTCTCTCCATTAGTGCAAATAATAGAGGGTACACTGCACCTAGGTGATTGGGAAAGTGGAAAATTACACCACTCTCATCTCACTGAAGAAGAAAATATGTCTATGAAAATAATATCTTACAATAACGTAGCTACTAAGTGGCCAAATTGCCTTTGCAGTCATATTCTCCCTCTGAGCCTCACAGTATTATGAGGTAAAGCAAATGTTACTGAAGCAACTGATGAGAAAACCAAGATACCAAAAGGTGAAGCATCTTACCTAACATCCTCACAGATGGTTAGTGGTTGAAAATAAATGAAAACACTAGACAATGTAAGCAACATTCAAAGACCTCAAAAGTCAGGGGACAGTGGCTTATGCCTGTACTCCAGGACTTTGGGAGGCCGATGCCAACAGATTGTTTCAGGCCAGGAGTTCAAGAACAGCCTGAGCAACATGGCGAAATCTCTTCTAAAAACACAAAAAAGTACGTAGGCATGGCAGTACCCATCTGTAGTCCCAGCTACCTGGGAGGCTGAGGTGGGAGGATTACCTGAGCAGAGGAGGTTTAAGATGCAGTGAGCCATGATTGTACCACTACAATCCAGGCTGGGAGACAGGAGTGAAACCCTGTCTCCAAAAAAGCAAAATTCAGGGATCTGTTCAATTTCTAATACCTGCTCTATAGTTAACTTGTAGTGTGATATTCTGGGGTAAGAATGTCAAGGTGAACATGAGTTTATACTTTATAGAGTAAGAACCACACCACTTTATCCCCCAAAATATCAAAAGAAATAAAATAGTAAATAAAAGATATGCTCTGAATACGATATACTCAACACAATTTCAAAAAATAAAAGGTTTGGTCTCTGCTCATTTATCATCTCAGGGATGACCAATGTCCAGCAAAAGCCCATCCTAGCTATGGAAATTAATGTCGGAAAAGCTAATTTGGTATCTGACATCAAAGAGGCAATGATGCATTAAATTCAGTGAAGTATGTCACATGAAGATTACACAGTATGGTCATCTTCTGTTAAACAGCCATTAGAGAAGTCCGATTTCTGGCAGAAGCAGGGTTAAGGGGAAGGCTGAGAAAAGGATCGTGACAATATGAAAGAAGTAGAGAAATACATGAATATAAAGAGAAAAAAAGACAGTCGCATTCAGCAAGGACATTATGACAAAAAGATAAGGCCCAGCTGTATTCACCTTAAAAATCTGTTTCTTCTGAAATCAGGAGATACTAAGGAGTCTCCTCATTTGTACACAGTCATGTCCTCTAACAAGAGATGAGGCTTTACAACAGTGCCGACCAACGGAACTATAATGCAGGTCACATATGTAATTCTATATTTTCCAATAGCCATATTAAAAAGGTAAAATGAAACAAGTGAAACTAGTTGCATTAATATTTTTATTTAACCTAAGATAGCCAAAATGTCATTCAAACATGCAGTCACATTTAAAAATTGAGATATCTTAAAGACTAAAGTCTATGAAATCCAGTTTGCATATTATACTTACAGTACAATTCAATTCGGATGTTAAATGTTCGTCGGAAATATTTGATCTACATTTAGATTTTATAAAATTTACGTTTGCAAAAGTAGAGTCACATACCCAAGTTGTTCCAAACATAATTAAAAGTTTCCCAAGCTGAATCGAGTATCAGTGTTTAATTTAAATTAAGTTTAATATTTGGTTCCTCAGTTGCATTAACCACATTTTAAGAACTCGATAGCTTCATGTGACTTGCGGCCGCTATGCCAGACAGAATGCCACACACATTAAGTTCTGCAGTCTCCAGAACATCAGACATCATTCTGCTGATACTGGCACAGCTTTCAAAAGGACAAATGGAGATAAACAAAGTCCAAATACTAAGTAACTGATCGCCTGGTCACTAACACAATTAACTCAGTGATTAGATGAGGATGCAGCAGAAACTGTTAGCTGTGGCCAATAATTATTCTCCTCTGATTTTTTCTTAGAATTAAGACTACACTTTTGGTCCTCCCTTGCAGTTAGGTATGGCTTTTGTCATGTGAGACCTAAGTAGAAGTGTTCTGTGGTAGCTTCTTAGAACATTCCTGAAATGACAGCTGGTACAAGCCTTTTGTCCCTGTTAGGTTGGTACAAAAAGTAATCATGGTTTTGTCATCACATTTTTTTTTTTTGAGATGAAGTTTCACTCTTGTTGCCCAGGCTGAAGTGCAATGGCGTGATTTCAGCTCACTGCAGCCTCCGCCTCCCCAGTTCAAGCAATTCTCCTGCCTCAGCTTCCTGAGTAGCTGGGATTACAGGTGCTCACTACCACCATGCCCAGCTAATTGTTTTGTATAAAATTTAGTAAAGACAGAGTTTTGTCATGTTGGCCAGGCTGATCTTGAACTCCTGGGCTCAAGTGATCTGCTGCCTCATCCTCCCAAAGTTCTGGGATTACAGACATGACGGCATCACTTTTAATGGCAAAAACCGCAATTACTGTTGCACTAACCTAAATACTTTGTCCTTTTCTCCATTCAGTAGCTGCAATGGCCACCATTTTGAACCACTGTTTAGCCAGAGAATGAGTTTGAAGAAGCCTAACTCTCCAAGCATTCTGTGGAACAAGGCTGTCATATCGGCCCTGAACTACATCTGACTTTTAAGTAAGAAGGTGAAATGTCCAACTTGTAGAGGTCATTGTTATTTTAGGTCTTTGCTACTTGCAGCAGAATCTAACCCATACTGACAAAAGTGAGGAGCGGGGGTTCTTCAGTGACATGAATTATCTCTATGCTGTTCACCAAACTCAATCTGGACAATCTGGCTGGCTGAGAGGGTATTTCACATACATTGAAGAAGACAAAGTAAAAATCTGGCTGTCAACCTAAATTCATATCCTCCATGATTGCTTCCTCTCAGAAGAACCCTGATTCTTTTCTTCTGGACAGCAGGATGCTTCACGGGAGACTAACCCAAAGTCCTTGGCCATAAATAGATACAGGCAAGGTCCACAATTCAGGCTAACGAAACATGGGAGTCTTCCAGTAAAGGTTCACTGCCTTATAGAGTCAGAAAGAGATGAGCCTTTGTTGCTTCTAGGGGTCTTGAGTGGATGTTACAGCTATGAGAGCTATGATGCTGGGCACCATGCCCACCTTAGAACCAAGCTGAAGATGAAGTTCATACGTGGAAAAGGGAAAAACCATGAGACTGGCAGGGAAATGAAGCTGGAATCCAACTCCTGTAATGTGACTAAAGCTCACCCTATTTGAGAGATTCCTTGTTGCAATTCTGGGGGAGCCACTTTAATGGAGGGAAGAGTGAATTTCTCTACAAAATCATTTCATTCTTTTACCAAGCTCCAAAGACAACAAACAAATGATGATAAACAAACAAACAAAAATACACAGCTGAGCTATGGAAACAGAGGGATCTATGATAAAGAAAGGGAGTTTAAAGTAGGAACATCTAATTTAAGTAGTTCTATTAATTCATTTTGCAAATATGAACAGTTTCATGCACATTTTCCCTAGTTTTAAAACAAAGTTAGCCTATTTTTGTCTTTTCTCCAAAATGAGGCAGCGCATTACAAAACATAAAAAAAACACAGTCAGAAATCACAGAAATTCTCATAAATCCATGGAACATTTTCTTTTTCTAATGTGGAAAACCAAATAGAGTTTTCATTAAATAGCATGAAAAAAATCTAGATTAGGTCAAGGATTGAGACACCAAAGAAATGTTGCATTTTAGGCCATGAGATCAGAGCAAGAAATGACTCAGATGAAAGGCACAGGAAGAAAAGGGCAGAGGCAGAAGACATGGGAATAAAATGGTACAGGGAGAGCCTGTTGGAGCAAAGCAAATAGGAGTGTGGGGGAAAGGTGGGGTTGGTTGGGAGCCACTCTTAGCCAGGACAAAGAAAGGTAGACAGGACTGCCAGAATTTGGGCTCTGGCTCTGTAGGAGAATCCAGAGAAGACAGAGGCACAGTGGGTAAGTAACAGGGGGAGATACTAGAATCTGAGCCTCTCCATCAGTTTCTTAGAAAAACTCTAATAGCAGACAGATTTGGTGAGAAGACAACGCAAGGTACAGGAAGGAATTCCTTATTGCTAGGAGTGAAAGTTTTAGAATTAGAAAGACTCACGTTTAAAAAACAATTCTGCCACTGACTGTGTGACTTTGCATGGATTTCTAAACCTCTCTGATCACCAGTTTCCTTATCAGTAACATGGGGATAAGGGTAGTTACAGCTCATAAGGCTATAACAAGGATTAAATGAGATCATGCACATCAAGTGCTCAGCACATTGCCTGACACATAGAACTAAAAAATGTTTTCCTAACATACAAACACACAAAACAAAACAAGCACACCAGAAATAACTCATCCCATAAAAGTAGATGCTAATCTATAGAGGTATGCAAAACAGGTATTTGTGAGGAAAGTCTTAAGAAAAGCATATGCGATAAAAGCAAGTTAGTTATAGGAACTACAGATCTCACAGCAAGGGACAAAGGACAGAGGAAAGGTAGAGACAGACTTTCTAGGCTGTAGGACCAAGAGCTTTGTTCACCACTTCTAGGGGTATCAGCAGCATCTGACACAGACTATTGGTCAACTCCCTTCTTCTTTTGGCTTCCAGGGTACCACCTGCTCTGATTCTCCTGCATGCCCCTGCATAGTCTACTTGGTTCCATCCTCCTTCTCTTCCTTTCCTCCATGGGGGGAAAAAGTCCTCTCTGATCTCATCCACCTACTCTCCCCACTGCCTACACTCCTCCATCCACACTGCTTTCCTTATTGGTCCTCAACGACCTCCTCCATCCCCACCTCTACATCTGCATGGTTCCTTGACTTCCTTCAACTCCTGCTCAAATGTGACCTTACCAGGGTGTTCCCTGACCACTGGATCTGAAATAGCAACTGACAACTACTCCCATCATTACTCTGTCCCCTGAACTGCTTCATTTTTCTTGTTAGCACTTCCCATAATCAGATCTGTTTAATTAATTAATTTTATTTATTTTTTATTTGGGCAGGCTCTTGAGCCAAAGTAGGCTTAAAAAGACTCAAGCTTATTTATTTCTTGTCTCACCTACTCTACATAACAAATGTAAGCTCCATGAAAGCAGCGACCTTGTCTGTTTTGGTCATTGCTTATACCCGCTGTCCAAAAAACTGTCTATCACATGGTAGGAACTCAATAATATTTGCTAAAGGAAAAGAAGACAAAAAGGTCTTCAAATGGCAATATTATTCATTCTTTTTTTAACTCTATCTCTCATCACCTGATTATATTTTCTTCCAGTTAGTTTTTAGCCAATGTCTCTCTAATATACAAAGACTCACACAACAACTCTTCTTGGTTAAAGGGAAGCAACAGATACTTTACACCAAAATGGTTTACATTTAAGGGTTCTGACAATTCACAGATTTTAAGATGACTGCCTCAGCTCATCTTAACATAGTTTTGCCTCAGTAGCCCTCAGAGCGGTCAATATGACTATCCCCCAATATGACCATCTGTTTGAGGATAGTCTCTTAATTACTGTGCTTCAATTTCACTTGTTGGAAGAACATTATTTTTATCTAATCTACAGTTAGGCACAGGTATTTTTTTGATATTCATTCTTTAAAAATCATTTAATTTTCTACGTTGTTAAATAACCACATAAAATGTGTGTTCCGATATAAAATTAGAAAGTATTTATTCTTGTTTTAATATTTAATCAGAATAAAATACAAAACTGATCTACTTCTGTTTGCTTAATAAATAATTTTGCATGTTCTTCTTAAGAATGTTATCTATTTTACTATATTTGCTCAAAATACGCTTGGTAATCTATTACAGAAATACTCTTCCAAAAAATTAGAAAATCGAGGTGCAGGAGTTCTGACAAGTGGAGAAGAACTGTCTTTGAAAGCCTTGCAATATGTGAGAATCGGAACTCAAAAAGAATCTAGAATCAGGAGAGATTTCCATAATCCAAGAGCTTTCATCCATAAAGATCCCCTATGATTATTTACCATATCAATGTGACAACTAAACTTCATCAGTTATTCTTCTCAATCCAGATTCCCCAAAACACACTGATTCCCAATTTATAATCACACACATTAGAATTACACATTAGTGATTCAGGGAGCAAGACAGCCTATGGCTTAAAGATTTCTAGCTGGATTCTGTTTGGCTCTGAAGGTTGTGCCTCCTGGGTAAGGATTAACAGAGTTAATTTCAGATCATGAACAAGAGATACCAAGAACTAACGAAGAAACAATCTCCAATCTTGCCTTGACAAATCTCTTCTCGCCAATATGTGATTTATTTGCCTGTTTCACTTGTAAAAACAAAATGAAACAATAGCATCACAGTGCTTACCACAATACAGAATTGATGACTGTTCATAGCACTTTTTCTCTCCAGTGGTTCACAAAAAAATCAAGAATAACAAGAATTATTGACACCAAAACAAAAGACGTGCCTAATTTTGAAAGGTTAAGCTTTAATGAATACCTACCAATGCAGGCCAGGCATGGTGGCTCATGCCTGTAATCCCACCACTTTGGGAGGCCGAGGTGGATGAATCATGAGGTCATGAGGTCGAGACCATCCTGGCCAACATGGTAAAACTCTGTCTCTACTAAAAATACAAAAATTAGCTGGGTGTGGTGGCACACGTCTGTAATCCCAGCTACTTGGGAGGCTGAGGCAAGAGCATAGCTTGAACCAGGGAGTCAGAGGTTGCAGTGAGCGGAGATCACGCCACGGCACTCCAGCCTGGAGACAGGGCAAGACTCCATCTCAAAAAAAAAAAAAAAAAAAATCATAGAAAATGCATATGAAAAAAACTATATCTGGATTTCAAAAACTTTTTGTATCACAGTAAGTCTGTACTAACTTGGTATTGCATGCCTGAACAAGATCTACTTTGAGGTACTAAAAAGGATTAAACATCAGTTTAAAAAGAGCCTCTAACAGAGCAACATGAATTCTGCTAAAATTGAAGGCAGAATGAACAACAAAATTATGGTGAAGGCTGGGCGCCAAGACCCTGTAATCCCAGAATCTCACCCTATAATCCCAGAACTTTGGGAGGCTGAAGTGGGAGGACAGTTTGAGGCCAGGAGTTTGAGACCAGCATGGTGGACACAGTGAGATTCCCTCTCCACAAAAAAACATTTTAAAAATTAGCCAGGTGTGGTGATACATGCCTATACTCTCAGCAACTAGAAAGAAGCTGCAATTGAAGCAAGATAGTTCCCTTAACCCTTTGGTGGGACTCTCAAAGAGGGTGGCTTGTTTACTCAGCCCACAGCCCTCAATCCCCCACAGGAAGGGGAGCACACAGGTGACCAGGTGCAGGGGTTGGGGCAAGTGCCTTAGGGCAGGAACAAACCCTGTACCAGCCTCATGGCAGTGTCTAGGGAGGTGCCCTGCCCACAATCGGTTATACTCCAGAGGGAATATTAGTGTGCTCTCTTAGCTTTGACATCCACAGACGGCTAAGTGTTTAACAGCTCAGAGTGACAGCCCTCCGTATCCCAAGCTCTTGTTCGGCATCCAGGAAGAATCAAGTCACAGGACTGAATTGAAGACGGTAGATGCAAGGGATTTTATTGCTGATGAAAGTGGCTCTCAGAGGGATAGAAAGCTGGAAAGAGGATCCAGTGGGAAGGTGGTCTTCCCCTGAGGTTCGGCCATCCCCAGCCAAACTCTTCCCTGAAGTCTCACCGTCAAGCGTCCCTCTGAAGTCAAGCTGCTTCTCCCTGACATATGATTGTTTCTTCTCTTCTTTCCTTCTCCGCCACTCTGCCCTGCTCCTCTGTGAGTGGAGCCTGGGGTTTTCATGGGTATAGGACAGGCGTAGAGAAGGCCAGGGTGATTTTAGAAAAGGCAGCATTTGGGTGGGAAAACAGGAATTTATGTTCTCACTTTGGGCTCTGGGTCCAGGCTTGGGGTTGGAGCCCTTGCCGGAGACCCCACCCCTTTCTACTTAGTATTTCCCTACTTCCTGTCCATATCAAAATTATACTGCACTCCAGCCTAGGAGACAGGGTGAGAACCTACTTAAAAAAAATAATAATTAATTAATTACATTTAAAAAATAGAAAAAAATATGGTGCAGGTTGGGTGGAAGAGTGGTGAAACTGATAGATACAAGAGGCAGATAAGAGAACCTGCATGAATGGGGTGCCGGTATGTACACTGGAAGTATGGGGTGGAGACACCAGAAATTCGAGCCATAGACAAGAAGGGGAGCCAGGCTTCTTTAGCTTGCATGTGGTGGCCTGGTATTTAATCTGCGAGGTGGGAGCCTATTAGCAGGACCCCCTATTTTCTGCTGACAACTTTCTTTTAATAAATTCCGCTCTTCTCACCTTTCAATGTGTTTGCATGCCTAATTTTTCCTGATCATGAGATAAGAACTTGGATTTTAGCTGAACTAAGGAACAAAAAATCCTGCATCTCAAGATTATTGATTCTTTATGTAAAGACTATGGGGATAATGTCCCAAAGAAATCAGCAGTTTATAAATAGATGACTCCTTTCCAGAAGGGACAAGACAATCTTGAAGATGAATCCTATAGCAGCAGGCTATACACATCAATTTGTGAGGAAAAAATCTTGTTCGTGCTGTAATTAAAGAGGACCGACAACTAACAGCACAAACAATAGCCAACATGGTAGATACGCCATCTGGTTCAGCTCACCTACACTCCTGACTGGAAAATTAAAGTTGAGCAAACTCTGTACTCTGCGTGGCAAAACTTTTGTGCTCAGAGCTGTTGCAGACCAAGAACAGAGCTTTCAATGGAAATCTTAAACAAGAAAGATGAAGATCCTGAAGCACTTCTCTGAGGAACTATAACAGGAGACAGGACTTGGCTTTGCAAGTGCAATCCTGAAGACAAAGGACAAGGCAATGCCTCCCAAGAGGTGGAAGGGGTCTAGTCAAAGCAAAAATGGACAGGTGAGGAGCAAAGGTCATGGCAATTGCTTTTTGAGATGCTCAAGGCATTCTCATCAGCTTTCTAGAGGGCCAATAAATGATACTATTTGCTAAATACGAGAGAGTTTTGAGAAATTAGCCAAACTTTTAGCAGAAAAATGTCCAGGTTATCTTGATCTTTAAAGGCCACCAATTTTTCTTAAGTTATTAATGTAAAAAAGATGGTACTGTCATGGTTAGGTTCCCAGGACCCTCACTTCTTTAGGAGACGACTAAATGGCTAATACCATCACTTATAAAAGTGTCCTGATCTTGATGGAGCATATGTTGAGAAATACAGTTTATACTTTTTTATTTTATATCTTTTACTTCCTTTTATCCATGAACTTTTGAAGTCCCCTTTGTGTGTATACACACACATACACACACACACACACACACGCATACACACACACACACACACACACACACATATATACACATATACACACAAACATATACATGTGTGGTATATATATTTTACATAAATATATAATATATATATAATATAAATATATTTTAAATTATATATATATATATATTCTGAGATGGAGTTTCACTCTTGTCACCGAAGCTAGCATGCGATGGAGTGATCCCAGTTTACTATAACCTCCACTTCCTGGGTTCAAGCAATTCTTGTGCCTCAGTCTCCCGAGTAGCCGGAACTACAGGCGCATACCACTACGATCAACTAATTTTTGTATTTTTAATTGAGACAGGGTTTCGCTGTGTTGGCCATGCTGGCCTTGAACTCCTGACCTCAGGTGATCTGCCCACCACCGCCTCCCAAAGTGCTGGGATTATACGCGTGAGCAATTGCACCCGGCCATATATTTAGTTATTAGTTAAAATTAAATCCAAAAAGCTGAAAAGAAGGCAAAAAAGTGGTTAGGCCTTCACTTTCCTTTTATGTGGACATTGCGTTTCTATAGAGCAAACATAGAATAATGGCAAAAAAAAAATGCTAATATTTTTCTTAATGGTAAGTAAATTATTAACTGCCAAACAGAAAGCCACAAATAAGCAAACCATAAATACTGAAACAAATAGCATTTGGTTTGTATTTAGGATATCACTTAATATTTTTAAAGGGTAAAATGGGAAACCCTGGGGATAAAGAAGGGAGAAACGGAAATCATTCATTTTGTGTCCACAGTATTTAATTTCTTTTTTGACATGAGCTAAGAATCTGGGTCTCATAAATCTAAAGGCTGCCACATGGCCCAGTTCCTAATGATTGGTCTATTACGCTATAGCTGAATTTATTTGAACAATTAAATGGCTTGCCCAAAACAGAAGGCATTCCTGTCTTCCAGTAGATGAAATACACAATTTCCCTTAGGGGATGAATATAGGGCAAAAATACAAAGAAGTGTGTCTAACAACGGTAAAAATGTCGGGAAACAGAAAATGTCAAATCCTCAAGGGAAAAACAAACTCAAACTTTGCTTGGAGCGCAGGCACCGTTTTTTGTTTTTTGTTTTTTTGTGATGAAATTACAGTTTACAGTCTCCCCTGAGGGAAAAAAAGAACACTGCAAGAACTAATCAAAGTGTAGTGTTTGGTGAATATTTTTTTTCTTTTTGCAAAGTTCAAAACAAAAGCAATAGCAACAACATAGCTTTCATGTTATCGTTGGCAGGAAATTTAACTCTTCTCTGGATAGCTTCTTTGGAAAAAAAAAACTGAACCAGAAATCAGAGTTTCACATCCTGAGTTCTCCTTTCTAATTCCAATTTCCTGCCTGGTATGCTGGAGGCTAAAAAAAAATCTGGAGGATAAATTTAACTGTTAACTACATATTCAAGCCATCTGAATTTGTTGATAGGTTCAAACAATGATGCTAAAACTTGGGCATGTTACTTAATTTTTGCTCAATCTGGCATGTAAACATCTTTTATAAAAGAAAAATGATGTGAATAAAATTGGCTGCTAACTCCACACCTGCCCAAAGCCAGTCTAGTTTAGTTTCACTGTGAGCACTGGAGTTTCAGTTAGTTCTGAGATCAAGAAATTTCTCCCCCGAGATCCAGTTTTCATTATGAAACTCAAAGACACCACTAGCCTGGCAGAGGCAAGTAGTCTTTATTCTTCTGGTTTTCATTTTGCAAGTGTCTGGACTAATAAAAATTAAACCAAACAAGTATTAAATATTAAACTTTCATAGAATTCCACCAGCCTATTCCTAGACATGAAGGTCTTGTCTTTTCCATTATCTCCTGTTATATTTTGATACTGTACCAATTCCTTGTCACTATACTTCTACTGCAATAAAAATGCGATGAGGGCCGGGCACAGTGGCTCACACCTGTAATCCCAGCACTTTGGGAGGCAGAGATGGGCAGATCCCTTGAAGTCGGGAGTTTGAGGCCAGCCTGGCCAATATGATGAAATCCCATCTCTACTAAAAATACAAAAAAATTTGTAGGGACATCGATGAACCTGGAAACCATCATTCTCAGCAAACTGACAGAAGAGCAGAAGATCAAACACCGCATGTTCTCACTCATAGGCGGGTGTTGAACAATGAAAACACATGGACACAGGGAGGGGAGCACTACACACTGGGGTCAGTTGGAGGGAAATAGGGGAGAGACGGTGCGGGGTGGGAAGCTGGGGAGAGATAGCAAGGGGAGAAATGCCAGATGTAGGTGATGGGGAGGAAGGCAGCAAATCACACTGCCACGTGTGTTCCTATGCAACAATTTTGCATGTTCTTCACATGTACCCCAAAACCTAAAATGCAATAAAATAAATAAATAGAAAAAAAAAAATTTATTAACCTAAAAAAAAAAAAAGATTACATACTCATTTTGTTTTTAATAAAATAAAAAGAGCCATCCAAGTCTGGGGAAAAAAAAAAAAAAAAATCAGCCAGGCATCCCAGCTATTCAGGAGGCTGAGGCAGGAGAATCACTTGAAATCAGGAGGCAGAGGTTGCAGTGAGCCAAGATCACGTCATTACACTCCAGCCTGGGTGACAGACTAAGACTCTGACTTAAAGAAACAAACAAACAAAAATGAGATGAGGAATACAAACAGCCCACAAAAGAGGTGAGGGCACATCTGACAAAACGAGTATATCTAGATAAACAGCAGCAGCATGTCAATGACTGTACTGTGAGTATGTCACCTATTTCTCAATTTCTGAAGAGAAAACTTCTCAGAGAGGTCTTTCCTATTCAACCTATCTATTCAACCCAGAAATCCCATTATTAGGTATACACCCAAAAGAATATAAATCATTCTACCATAAAGATATATGCACATGTATGTTCATCACAGCACTATCACAATAGCAAAGACACGGAATCAACCTAAATGCCCATCAATGGTAGACTGGATAAAGAAAATGTGGTACATATATACCATGGAATACTATGCAGCCATTAAAAAGATAAAAAACCAAGATCACATCCTTTGTAGCAACATGGATGGAGCTGGAAGTCATTATCCTAATAATGGAGGAAATTATAGTAAGTAAACTAACATAGGAATAGAAAGCTGAACACTTCACATTCTCACTTGTAAATGGGAACTAAACATTGAGTACAGACGGACACACAGAAGGGAACGACAGACACAGGGGCCTACTTGAGGGTGGAAGACAGGAGGAAAGTGAGGATCAAAAAACTACCTTTCAGGTACTATAATTATTACCTAGGTGGAGAAACAATCTGTACATGAAAAAACCTGCACATGTACCCCTGAATCTAAAACTTAAAAAAATAAATAAAATTTCTACCATCCCTCTTGATTATTTCATGTCTTCCTTTCCACCTTAACACTTACCATTATTAAAATCATTTATATTTCTAGGCCAGGTGCCGTGGTTTATGCCTGTAATCCCAGCACTTTGGGAGCCGAGGCAGGCAGATCACTTGACGTCAGGGGTTTGAGACCAGCCTGGCCAACATGGTAAACGCTGTCTCTACTAAAAATACAAAAAATTAGTCAGGCATGGTGGCATGCGCTTGTAATCCCAGCTACAAGGGAGGCAGAGGCAGAAGAATCCCTTGAACCTGGGACGTAAAGGTTGGAGTGAGCCGAGATCTCACCACTGCACTCTAGCCTGGGTGACAGAACAAGAATTCGTCTCAAAAAAAAAAAAAAAAAAAGTATATATTTCTTATCATTTATCTCCTCTTCCAGAACATAAGCTCTGTTTTAACAGCTTTTTTTTTTTTTTTTTTTTTTTTTGAGACAAGGTCTCGCTCTGTCACCTAGGCTGGCATACAGTGGTGTGGTCAAGCTTATTGCAGCATCAAGCTTCCAAGGCTCAAGTGATCCTTTCACCCAGCCTCCCGAGTAGCTGGGACCACAGGTGTTGCCACCATCCCTGGCTGATGACAGTCATTCTTGTTGATTTTTTTCACTGCTGTATCACCGCTGCCCAGAGTAATGCCAAAGTAAATATTTATTTCTTTCTTTCTTTTTTTTTTTTTTTTTTTTTTTTTCTTCTTTTTGTGTTTTTGAGATGGAGTCTTGCTTTGTCCCGGAGGCTAGAGTGCTGTGGTTTAATCTCAGCTCACTTCAACTTCTAACTCCCAGGTTCAAGCAATTCTTCTGCCTCAGCCTCCCCAGTAGCTGGGACTATAGGCATGTACCACCACGCCTGGCTAATTTTTGTATTTTTAGTAGAGACAGGGTTTCACCATATTGACCAGACTGGTCTTGAACTACTGACCTCATGATCCACCCATTTCAGCCTCTCAAAGAATATTTCCTAAATGAATGAATGAATGAGAATGCACAGGGGACTGTGATCACTCACTTTATTAATTTAACCTACATATGAAATGTAAGAAACCTAAAGTTCAGAAAAGTCCATCATCTGAAGTTACATAGATAATAGGTAGCCACATAAGGATTTGCACAAAGCTTTATAAAATACCACACTGCCTCCTCTTTGAAGAGGAAATGAGGCTTAAATTATTGAATTTGACCTTTGCATGTGTGAGGAATAAAAAAAGTAATGGAACAGCATTTTAAAAGGCAGAGATAAAAATTCAGGAAGATTGAATATCACAGAATAACAGAAGCCTAGGTTTATGCTGAGATTTACATTGGAAAAAATAAATTAGATAGAGAGAGACTCCAAAGGGCCTTGAATGCCAGGATCTGTTATTTTTATAAATGAATACTTTCAAACTTTTTTTCCACAGTAGAACTCTTCTTTGTCACTGGAAATCTTATATAGAACTCTGATATATTACAGAGATAAAAATCTAGACTAGGTATGGTGGCTCACGCCTATAATCCCAGCACTTTGGGAGGCCGCAGTGGGCAGATTATCTGAGGTCAGGAGTTCAAGACCAGCCTGGCCAACACAGCGAAACCCTGCCTCAATTAAAAATACAAAACTTAGCCGGGCATGGTGCCACACACCTGTAATTCCAGCTACAGGCTGCAGCAGGAGAATTGCTTGAACCCAGGAGGTGGAGGTTTCAGTGAGCCAAGATCCTGCCATTGCATTCCAGCCTGAGCAACACAGCAAGACTCCATCTCGAAAAAAGAAGTCTGACAGAAAAATCAGGAGACAAGATAGGTTAGAAAAACTGAAATAGGTAAAAAAAAAAAAAAAAAAAAAAAAAAAAAAAAAAA